>NW_007727758.1:377179-382098 GCF_000696425.1 Galeopterus variegatus | reverse complement strand
CTGTCCTTGCTGTCATCTCAGGGTCCTGGGGGGGGGGGGGGTAGAGTCAGCATAGCTTTATTAATGTTTTCCTTGGCTTCCCAGTGTCTGGATAGTACATGCTGCAAGTCTACAGTTCCAGGCTGGCTGGAAAACAACTTTATATTCATGTAAATAATGTCATCTTGCCCCATAACCAAGGTTAAAAATATCAACAACCATGAGAAAAGAGGGAACTCAGAGAAATTCATGCCAAGAAAAACCTGTGTATTTTAAAAGTTTGCCTACAGCCTATGTGATTTTAGGTCCCAATATGGCTTCAGACCTGCTTACCTCAACATTCTTGCTCCAGTTTCTATCCCAGCCTCTATGTGGACCATGCAAGCAGGTGCCATCCTGAGGACCTCAGCTGTTGACCCTGGCTGTGGCTTCCGCCATTTCCCAATTTTACCTGCTATTCCTCCTGCTCATGGTCTTTGGTGCCCCCCACCCCCATTTTCCTCTGCACCTTGGCTTGTCATACTTACCTGGGCTGAGAATAATGGTGGTCATTTCTTCTAGGCATATTCTCCCAAACTGCCACTTTTATAACTGATGCTTCTCAAGACCATGGTGGAATGACATTAGAGAAAGCAATGGAAAATACAGGCACAGCATATAGAGAAGGTAGCAAACAGTGTCACCTGTTCTATGTGTTTTTCACCTTGGAGTCTTGTGGAAAGATCTACACAGTTCCAGCAACAAGGTGCCAGGCCAAGGATCCTCCCCTTCTTGAGACCCAGCCTGTTTCCTGTCCCTGGGCAGAAAACAGAGTTTCAGCCAATAGGGAAGATGGTGTGTCTCATCGCAGCCTTTGGACCTGTGCTCAAGAGAGCCAGTGCACCTGCTCCATTCTGTAGAGAGGCTGAAGCTTCATGACTCCTCCTAAATGGGCTCCTTTCCACCTCTGCACAAGGAGGTAGGGAGTGCCTTTCTCCAAAGGCAACTTCCTGTTTGTTTCCTACTCAAAAGATTGCTCTGTAATATCCTGGATCTGGGTGGGATGATGATGATGATAATTATGATAATGATAATAAACAGATAACAAACCAATAGCATTTACTGAGTACTTTCTATGTGCCAGGCACCATGCTAAGTGCCTTCTATGTATTGTTATTTAAAACTTACACATTCCTGGTCATTTGCCAAGGTCACATAGCTCACAGCCAGTGAGTGGCAGCCCTGGCTTCAAATCCAGGTCAGGCTAACCTTAGAGACAATGCCTCCACCACCAGACTAAGCACAAGGAGTCATTTCATCCAGAAGTCCTCTGACCAGTGCTAAATGCCACTTCCATTCCACATAGATCTGGGTCCCCAGCTGCAGCTGAAGTCAGCACACCCAGGAGCCTGCCCAGTCCCAAGACAGCATGGTGAGGAAAGCTCTGGACCCTGGTTCTAATTAAACAGAGTGCAGTTTCCCTGAAAGGAGGTTTGACAGAGAGGAAGCCAGAGTAGGGAGGGAGGGAGCATAGACTGCAGGAAGGGAGGAGGCCTTGGAGATGGGGGCTCCAGGTGCCTTACACAGGCACAGGTGCCTCTTCGAGCTCCCACCAGCTGCTCTTAGCACGCCCTCCCCTGCAGTGGAAGTGGAGGCATCGTTTTCCCAGTGCCTACAAGGGGCTTCAGGCACCTCCTCCTTCAGCTTTCCTGGAACTCCCAGTTGTGTGCCCTCTGGAAACTCCTGGGCTGGAGCCATGGGATTGGCCGTAAGGAGACCACCATTTCAATCAGCCCTGTCTACCACCACATCTTTCCAAACCACCAGAGCCTTCTCTGTAGCCCTGATTCTGGCTTCTTAGGCAGCTGCCATCCAAATAAATGTTTGTGTTTGGGCCATTACCAGCCCAGACAGCCTGCAAGGAACAGCACACATGTACAGCTAGTTTTTACTCCCAGCTAGTTTTACCACTAATTTGCATGTCAACCTATACTTTTGCCTGGGTGAACCCAACCACTAAGTGTCCAGGTTTTATTTCATTGTCCTTTTGGCCACCACTCAGTCTAAAGAACACTGACAAATGGATTGATGTCTACCTTGAAGGCAGTTTCCCTGGGGTTCCCAGGGTCTCTGTCACCAATCCTATCTCTTTTTTGTTTCCTAAGTATTTATTGTGGAATGTAACCCATATACAGGAAGTGACTTAAAACAAAAATGTGCAGCTCAATTCATTATTGCAAAGCAAACAGCCACAGAACCACCACCCACATAAAAATGGAATCGTGCCCCAGAAATCCCTCAGGCCTGCTGCAGGTCACCTTTCTTCTGTTCCCCTGAAAATAAACACTAGCCAGATTTTTGTGTTAATGGCTTACTTGCATTTCTTAATTTTATCACTTGATCAGGTACCCCTAAATACTGTAGTTTTTAGAGTCAGGAAAATGAAGTCCTACAGCATACTTTTTGTGTTAGGCTTGTTTTGATCAACTTTATGTTTATAAGATTCATACATATTGAGGCTGGAATTCATTTTTTTTCATTGCTATATCAAATTTTTTTTTATATGAACATAGTACAAATTATTTAACCATTCTACTATTGATGAACGTTTGAGCTGTTCCCAGTGTGGGGCTATTGCAAACAAAGCTACTCTAACCAGCATTGAGCATGGCTCTAGGTGTCCACGTGGAATTGCTGGGTAATAGAGTATAAGTATGTTCAGCTTTAGTAGATATGCCAAACTATTCTCCAAAGGGATTCTACCAGTTTTTACTCCCACCAACAGTGTATGAGGGTGTTTCTGCTCCACATCTTTTCCTGTGCTTATTATGGTAATTTCTTTTAATTTTAGCCATTCTGGGTAGTGTTATCTATGAATATACTTCAATTTGCATTCAATTTTTGCATTTCACTGATTACTGATGAGATTGATCCCTTTTCATATATTTATTGGGAAACTGAATATTTTCAATTCTTGCTCATTTTTCTATTGGGTTATCTATCTTTTTTTTATTGATTTGTAAGACATGTTTTTATATTGTGGATGTGAGGCCTTCATTATTAATGTGCATTTGAAATCTCTCCCATAGATGCTTGACTTTTTACTCCTTAATGGTGTCTTTTAATGAACAGTAATTCTTAATTTAATGTTGTCCAATTCATTGATCATTTTCTTTATGCTTATTGATTTTTTTATGTCTTGTTCTAGTAAGATGTTTTTTCCTAGCACAAGGTCATAAAAATATTCTGTATTTTCTTCAAGGAGGCATATAGTTTTATCTTTCATATGTAAGACATATATGTCCTTTGTATCTACCTGCTAATGACTTATTTACGTACAGTGTAAAGTAGTGATCAAGTTTAAAATGTTTTCCAGTATCCAAGTAATATGAAAAATAATTTATTGAAAAAAACTCTTTTCTCTACAACACCACCTTTGTCAAAAGCCAAGAGCCACATTATTTGTGGGTCTGTTTGGGGACTCAAGAGCTATTCCATTGGTTTGTTTATCTTTGTACCAGTTTCTCACTGTTATTAACTAGTATGATTTTATAAGTCTTACTTTTTGGAAGAGAAATTCTTTTCACCTACTTCTTTTTTCTACAAATGTCTTGGTCTTTCTCATTTCCTATAAATTTTAAAATCAACTTGTCAAGATCCACAAAATACTATTTAGAATTTTGATTTGGATTGCCTTGTTTCTTTCTATAAATTTGAAGAGAACTGATGTCTTTATAATGCTAAGTGCTCTGGTCCACAAACATTGTAAACCTATTATTTAGGTCTCCTTTCATTTCTCTCATTTGTAACATTTCAGAGCTTTCTGCATAAAGGTCTTGCACAATTTTTGTTAGATTTATTCCTAGGTATTTGATTCTTTTACTTGAAGTTATATAGTAATTTGTTGTTGACTGTAGTCTCCCTACAGAGCTATAGAACACTATATCTTATTCTTCCTATCTAGCTAAAATTTTGTATCCATTTCCACCTGTTTCTTTTAATGATATTGTAAATGAGGATTTTAAAAATTTATTTTCTATCTACTTCCTGATGCTAGATAGAAATCAATTAATTTTTGTATATCAGCCTTGTATCTGCAACCTTGCTAAGGACTTGTAGGTTTTTTGTTAGGTATTTTCAAGATACACAAGAAATCTTGTTCCTTCCTTTCTAATTCCTATACTTTTTTTCCTTGCCTCTCTGCTCTGGCTAACACCTCTAGTCCAATACTGACTAGGAGTAGTGTTGGCCAGCTAATTGTGTTATTCAAATCTTTCATCCTCTATTTCAAAAGGAAAGCTTTCAACATCTCATCATTGAATCTGATGTTTGTTATAGGCTTGTGGTAGATTTACTTTATTATGCTAATAAGTTCTCTTCTATTTCTACTCTGCTAAGTGATTTTTGTTTGCTTGTTTGTTTTAATGATGAATGAATGTTGAATATTATGCTTTTTCTTTATCTATTAAGAAGATCATATGAATTTTCTCTTTTGTTCTGTTAATGTGAATTAGATTGATTGAATTTTGAATGTTAAACTAAATTTGCTTTCCTGGAATAAGTCCTATTTGATCTGATGCATTATCCTTTCATTTATTGCTGATTCTATCTGCTAATATTTTGTTTAGATTTTAGCTTCCATGTTCTGAGTCAGATTGTTTATAGTTTTCCTTTCTCATCATGCTCTTATAAAGTTTGGTATTAAGATTATTTTGGCTTCATGAAACAAGTTAGTGTTGCCTTACCTTTATGCTCTGGAAGAATTTGTATAAGATTGACATTTTTTTCTTTCTTAAACATTTGGCAGAATTCATCATTGAAGCTACTGGGTCTGGGAATGTTTTATTTGGGAGAGTTTCAATTACATATTTAATTTCTTTAATAATTTTGTAAGGGCTGGCCCGGTGGCGCATTGGATAGTGCGCCGCTTGGGAAGCGCGGCGGCGCTCCTGCCCGAGGGT
>NW_007727758.1:368825-373352 GCF_000696425.1 Galeopterus variegatus | reverse complement strand
ATTAATTTTTTTAAAAAAACTTGCTTCTAAAAGCTCAAAAAAAAAAAGAAAATTATTTGTATTCTTTAGTTTGAGGGTACAGTGTTCTATTTGTCTATTTGGTTAAATTTACACTTTGTGTTGTTAAAATATCTCATATTTCTATTAATTTGGGGGCTGCTTTTCTATCAGTTACTGAAAGAAGTGAGTTAAAGTTTTCCACTATGATTATGGTTTATCTATTTCTCTTTTCAGTTGTTGCTTTAAACATTTTAAGGCCAGGTGCATGTGCATTTAGAATTACTGTTTTCTACCTGGTGAATTAAAATCTTAATCACTATGAAATGTTTCTCTCTTTCCCTAGTAACCTTTTAAACATTAATATCACATTATCTGATAATAATATAGTTCCACTAGCTTCTCTTTGGTTAAAATTTGCGTAGGTTACTTTTTTCCCACTCTTTTCCTTTTAACATTTTTATAGCTTGTGTTTTAGATGTGTCTCTAATTAACAGCAAATAATTGGAATTTCAAAAATCCAGTCTGACAAATATTTGTTTTTTAATAGGTGCATCTGGCATATTTACATGTAATACAATGGTTGCTATACTTGGCTTTAAATCTACTATCTTATCAAATGCTTTCTATTTCCCTCCCTGTTCTACCTTTCTATTTTTCTATTGTCTTGCCCACTTTGAGGCAGATTTTTGATGGTATAATTAAATAGAAAATACTATAATCTAAAATGTGCATTTCCATGAATTTTGATAACAGTTTATACCCATGTAACCTCCACCTAGATCAAGAGAAAGAACATTTCTATCACTCAGGTAGTTCCCCCACGTCTCTTACAAGTCAGTCTCCTCACTTTTAACCCCACAGTAGCTGCATATGTTTTTCTGCTTTCTTCAACACAGTTTTTCTTGTCCTTAAACTTCACTTGAGTGATAATCTATTGTGTGTAGCTGCTTTCACTCAACACGATGTTTTTGAGATTTATTCATGTGCATTGGTAGTTTGTTTCCATTGCTGAGCAATATCCATTGTATAACTATATTATAATTTGTTATTTATTCTCATATTGGTAGACTATATTTGGGTTGTTCCTAGTTTGGGGTTATTATGAATAAAGCTGCCATTAACTTTCATCTGCAAGTGTTCTTATGAACATAAATTTTTATTTCTATTGGGTAAATACTCAGAAATGGAATTTCTGGGTAATAGGACTGTTTTAGTCTGTTTTGTGTTGCTATAACAGAAATATCTGAGACTGGGTGATTTATAAAGAAGAGAGGTTTATTTGGCTTACGATTCTGGGACAGCTGCATCTGGCACGGGCCTCAGGCTGCTTCTACTCATGGTGGAAAGTGGCAGCAGCTGGCGGGTATGAGCAGATCACATGGCAAGAGGAAGCAAGAGAGAGAAGCAAGAGGTGTCAGGGTCCTATAAATAATAAGCTCTCGTGGGAACTAACAAGGCAAGAACTCACTCATTACTCCCCCCTCCCCCAGGGAGAGCATTAATCCATTCATGAGGGATCCACCCCCATGACTCAATCAGTTTCCAACACTGCCACATTGGGGATCAGATTTCCACATGAGTTTTGGAGGGGACAGCACATCCAAACTCTGTCAGTCACATGAGTTTTGGAGGGGACAGCACATCCAAACTCCATCAAGGACATTGGCATATTTAACTTTATAAGAGAATGCCAAACAGTTTTCTAAAGTATTTAAACCATTTTATATTCCCATCAGCAATCTATGAAAGTCCCCATTGCTTCCCATCCTTATCAACATTTGATATTGTCAGTCTTTTTAATCTTAGCCATCCTAGTGGATGTGCAGTGACATCTCATTATGGTTTTAAATTGCATATCCATGACCACTAATGATGCTGAACACCTTTTCACATGATTATTGACCATTTGTATACCTTCTCTTGTGATGTGTCTGTCTAAGCCTTTGCTTGAATTTTAAATTGGATTGTTTGCCATTTCATTTTTGAGTTGTAAAAGTTCTTTGTAGATGCTGTATGCAAGTCCTTTGTCATATGTACACGCAGTACAAATGTTTTCTCCCAGGCTGTGTTTTGTCTTTCCATTTTCTTGATGGTGTCTTTTGATTGGCAAAGTTTCATTTATCCATTTTTTTCTTTTAGGGTATTGCTCTTGTGTTTGGTCTCAGAGATCTACTACAACGAATTTGCAAAAATATTGTCCTATGTTTTCTTTGAGAAGCCTTATCATTTTAGCTTTTGTATTTAAGTCTGTGACCCATCTCAACTTAATTCTTGTGTTCTACACATATTAAATTTTGTGTTATGGGTAAATATTATATACATTCTATATGGATAGTCAGTTCCAGTATCATATGTTGAAAAGACAATACTTGTCTTGCACTTTTGTCAAAGATCAGTTAGTTGTAAATGAATGGGTCCAATTCTGGATTCTTTATTTCATTGTATTAATTTCCTTGTGTATTATGACACCAATACTGGACTGTCTTGATTACTTTACTGTAGCTTTGTCTAGAAGTGAGTTTACTGTATAGATCACTACAACTTAAGTCTTGGAAGCCAGTAAGACCTCTCCCATTAAGAGGTGGAGTTTCTTCTTCTGTCTCTTGCATCTGTGTGGTCTTGTAATTGCTTTCACTAATAAAATATGGCAGAAATGTTTTTATGTGACTTCTTAGACTAGGTCAGAAGAAGCCTTGCAGCTTCTGCTGTGGTCTCTTGGAATGCTTACACTAGAATTAGGCAGGCAACACGTAAGCAATCTGATTATCCTGACACCACCATGCTGTGAGAAAGCCCAAGCTAGCTCTGTGGAGAGGTTATGGGTAGGGAGAAATGCCTGGCCAACTACAGCTATACCAGCCATTTCTGCCCAGACCCCAGACATGTGATTGAAGAAGTCTTCAGAAAAGGCTAGCCCCATCTGACTGTAAATTTGTGAAAGACCATGTGCAAGAACAGCTCAGCTGAGCCCCTGCTATCCACAGAACTGTGAAAGATAGTAGTTGCTTGGAAGCAACTAAATTTTGGCATAGTTTGTAATATAGAGATAGATAATTTGATTTTGAGGGTCAGGAGGACCTGGACTCAAATTTTACATGTGACTTTGTGCAAACACCCACCAAGTTACCAGTATGAGGACTAAGCAATTTATTTACAATTTATTTAATTGCTCAATATTTTTAAAGTACCTATTGAGGACAGGGGATATGCTTAGGAGAAACCAATGTGAATACAACGCAACTTCTCTACTCAAGGAATTTACAGATCAGTGTGGAAAAAGAGACGTGTTCACTACAGAGATAGCTGATGAAATCGCTTTCTGTTAGTAGCAACTGCTGTACAGCAAATACTAAGAAAAGTCGCTTTGTTAATCTGGATTCACACAAAACTGATATGTACAAAACATCAGATAATGAGTATGTCATAGCCCATCCAGCTTCCCTTTTGTATTGGCTACTAGGAAGGTCAGAACTGAAGGTGAGATTCAACCCTAATTGTTTCTAATGTCTCCTCTATCTTCCTTCAACATGATTTTCATTTCTAATTTCTAATTTCTATTTCTAATTTAACAGTGTTTTATTGTAACGTCTTAAATTCTTTTGAAGAGAAAGTTGGGATAAAATTATTAACAAAATGTGTATTAGATCAATTCAAATTGAAAGCATAACTTGGGATCAATGAACACATTCCTGGCATCATTAAAACCCTCTTCCTTAAAAACTCTAAGAGATATATCACTACAATAGAGAAATAAGGGCAGTGTAGTGGGAAAGAGAGGGAAATACGTTTGTTCAGAAACAGAAAAGAACCTAACAGGCATTCTTGTTTTTGTGCTTGAGACAGTCCCTATTGAGAACAGGTCTTTGCTACAACCCATATTAACTATTACAATCCCAACTATTAATACCGCTACTAGCAATAACCATAGCCAGTATTTACTGAGCATAGTGTACTAGGCACAGTGCTGAGAGCTTGAATATGTCATTCTAGATCATTTTTACAACATTCCTATGATGAGGGTGTTGTTATCATCCCACTTTTAGAGATGGAGAAGCCGAGACTTGAAAAGGTGAAGTCACTTGCCGTGGGTAACTCTGCAGCTGTTAAATGTCGGGGGCAGCTCCATTCTATAGCTCATGTGCTTCAGCATTAGGTGTTTGGTGCACATGCGTCTGGAGAAACAGTGATTGGATGGACTTTTAATGATGGCCCAACCCTCTTCTTTATTCAAAGGCTTTACCTGGCAAGACCCAGGGATCCTGAGGGTCCTGCAGAGGTGAGCCAACCAAGGTCCTTTCCATAAATATCTGTCCCTGTACATGGAACCCTATCTTTAAAAACAGTTGAATTCATAAACCCTGAACCCCAGGCAAATATTCACAAAATAGAGTGTGTTTGTGTTCAGAGTGAACAGAAGAAACCAGAGAATAGACAAAAGAGAGAAATTAAATCCTGGTAATTGTTGCAAAATGTTTGAAAAGTTAGCAATGATGTCTAACTCATCACTGAACCCCCCTTCATTAAAAA
>NW_007727758.1:365825-368382 GCF_000696425.1 Galeopterus variegatus | reverse complement strand
GAAACCAGAGAATAGACAAAAGAGAGAAATTAAATCCTGGTAATTGTTGCAAAATGTTTGAAAAGTTAGCAATGATGTCTAACTCATCACTGAACCCCCCTTCATTAAAAACTCAGAGAGGTATATCTATTACAATAGAGAAAATAAGGACAGTGTAGCGGGAAAGAGAGGGAGATATATTTGCTCAGAAACAGACGGGGAATCGGCAGGTATTAAACACCGATATGTGCCAGTCTCATCACATGCATTCCTCATTTAATCCCTGTCATCCAACCGTGAGAAGTAGGCGTGATGGTGAAGTGAGTGAGACCATAGACCCTGAGTCCGAAAGCCTCCCCCGCTCAGTAGTAGCCTTGGCAGGCGCTGTCCTTCCTTAGCCTCGGTTTATACAATAGTGATAGTACTTGCCTCATAATGTTGCTGCGAGGATTCATTAAGACAACACCTGCACAGCGTTTTGTATGGGCGTGATCAGTGTTAAGTACTATAATTATTATATCACGTGCTGAGCCTCCATAGGGAGAACATGGTGTACCCTTGTACTTGATTTGCTGGACAGAGAGAGGTGGCTGGGGAGAGGAGGGCTGAGGGTCTGGGGGGCCGTGGCCACTGGCAGGGCTTGGGTTCTGGGTGGCTGGCACCTCAAACGTAATGAGTGGGTCGACATATTCCAAATCAAAAGTGATTTTGGTAACATTTCATCGTGGTTTTCTCTTTTTTAAAAGCCTATGCTTGTCAAATCAATTATGTGTGTCAATTCTATGACTTCTAGAATTTGTGCCGATTTTGTCTCTGTGACTAGTTGAAATGTTATTAGTTTGGATATTGTGTACTAGTTGCAATTTTAGAACATCTACAAATTTGTTACAAGCTCTTTTTGTTGTTTTCAACAGTCACCCAATAGCAACTTCGCTAACTCAATATTGAATTATGTATCTGGCTACTTGGGTGTTTAATGGTAAAAGGGAGCTGGTGTGGAGTGTCTGACTGGTTGACTGGTCACCTAGTTCCTAAGGGAAGGGAAGTGTCTAATTTCTAGGGGCACTCTGGTCCTTATGTCCTTGGTTAATCCCCAAGAGGAAGTAGAGATCAGGACGACCTCCCAGCTGACGTGGAATGTGAGTCAGCTGTAGTGTGAGTGTAGGCCTGGGTTCCATCCCGTGTGGCCCTCCCTGGCTGGCTGATTTGGGGCACGTCCCTTCCCCTCTCTGAGATTCAATTAGTTTCTCTTTATATAAAACAAGAAGGTTCAAATCCCTGATTTAAAACATTTCCCCACACTCTACAACTTAGGTTCAGTGTTCATTTGTGGAAGAGGCTGGCCCAGCCAGGCAAGCTGTCTGCTCCACCAGGCGGATTTGTAAATACTTCCTGAAGGAGGAAATGGGCAGCTTGGATGATGGCAGAGAAATGTCTCGGAGAATAAGCAGGGCTTCGCATTGCAGTCAGATGGCCCATGCTGGCAGTGAGTGGGAGGAGGGTCTGGGAAGGGACTTAGTAGAAAGAGCAGGTTGGAGAGCAGAAGGGAAAGAGGAGAGTGAAATAGAGAAGGCACCATAGCAAAATGCTCCAGGGTCCTAGGAAGGCACCCTGGATTGTCCCACAGCAGGAGAAGTGGCCCAGCTACTGAAGGACATTAAGAAGGACTGGCCAATGCGGCCTTAAATCAAAGGGCAGAGGTGAAGCGGTGAGGGGACACAGACAGGATCCTAGGAACCTGGGCTGTGTGTGTAAGCTCCTGCCCAGCATGACCTTGAGCAGGAGACTTCCTTACCTCTACGATGAAGTGGGTGGCACTCCAGCTCCCACCTTAGGAGCAAGAGGGGCTACTGGGATGAGCTAAGGAGATAATGCAGGTGAGTGAAGGGCACATTGTCTGGTTGTTGTGAACTTTTAATGAATGGTGGCTATTTTCATTATTTGGCCAGAAGGAGCATGTAATAATAGAGAAAGGAGATAATTGGGACTAAGCCTGAAGCCCTGAGGAGCTATCTGAAGGTCCTAGGATTGCTGACTTACTGGATTTAGGGGGTGAAGAGTTCTCTGCAGTCAGAAGCAAGGCCTGCTGTAGCTGCTTAAGACCCTGAGACCCAGGTCAGAAGAGGGACAGCAGTAATGACCAAGACTGAATTTCCTGCCAGCCTGTGTTTGAGGGCAGGAGAATGGGTTAAATCAGACTTATTTTAATGTAAAGAGAATAAAACAGTGTGAAAGTCTTGCACACCTGAATCTGTGGAGTAAGACTCATACCCTTATATCTGTTATTCCAACATATGGTATGTAAAGAGGGGAAAATAAAAATCCAGAAATGATGAACTTCTGGGAGGAGGAATAAAATTTCAATTTGAATTTTATACAGGAAAAAATGAGAAAGACAAATTCCTTGTAAGTAACTGTGTGGCCCACTTACTTCTTTCTTTCATACATGCCCCTTGGGGCCTCTGGTTTGGAAAGTCAGAGCTTTGGAGGTCCAGAATTTTTTCTCACTGGAGCAAAAGACTGAGCTGCAGACTGTTCCCTGCCCACAGAATGGGGCTAATGTGTCCCCGGTCCCCAG
>NW_007727758.1:239013-365654 GCF_000696425.1 Galeopterus variegatus | reverse complement strand
GGAATAAAATTTCAATTTGAATTTTATACAGGAACAAATGAGAAAGACAAATTCCTTGTAAGTAACTGTGTGGCCCACTTACTTCTCTCTTTCATACATGCCCCTTGGGGCCTCTGGTTTGGAAAGTCAGGGCTTTGGAGGTGCAGAATTTTTTCTCACTGGAGCAAGAGACTGAGCTGCAGACTGTTCCCTGCCCACAGAATGGGGCTAATGTGTCCCCGGTCCCCAGGCTCACCTGTGCAATTTCCCCCACCCACCTGTGTTGAGCTCAGCCCACCAATACTACCGTAGGACCTTGGGGGACAAACACACCCACCACCTAAGCTCTCCAGGGGAGGGTCTGAGCCTATGAGGTCAAAGAGCAACACATCAAAGCAAAACCCAGAGGCCTGGCTGGAGGATGGAGGACACTCACAGGGTGAGGGAAAGGGCCCGAGTAAAAAGAAACTGGAAATGGTGGGACTTCTGTGGGGAAGGAGGGAGCCTCAGTGTGGCGGGGAGAGGAGCAGGTGAGGATGAAGGAAAGTTACCTCTATGGGGAGTGTGGGAAGGACAGTGGATATAGAACAGACCTAAGGTGGGGCCTAAGAAGCCAGATAAGCCAAAGCATGGCCTCAGCAACAGGCACCCTTCATTGGGCATGCCCTAGGCATCAGAGAACGCAGAAAAGACGTGGGCCCTTTGTCCTAGGAGGTCACCTTTGTTTGAAGGCTTCAGACTGTGCTTCTCAGAGCCCTGAGGTTCTCTGCGGGTGTCCCAGGGGCTGTCGTGAAAGTGGGGAGAAAAGGTGAGGGTCAGTGGTGGGGGAGATGAGAGGGCGGAATGAGCTTCTGACCTTCCCACTTGCTCAACAAATCTGCTACAATCCTACCTTTTTAGTAATTTGGGATTTTTAACCCATTTTATTTAAGGAAAAATTCCCCTGCCCCCCATCTTTTTTTTTTTTTTTTTTTTTTTAGAGAAAAATGTTTTAGAATTAGCCTGGTGATATGGACATGTAATGAAACCCAGGGAAATGCCTTTCTCTTCCAATATTTCAAGGCTGCTGACAGCTGACAATCAATAGAAAAATAACTGTCAGCTGAGGCCTGGAGCACCCCTGGGTGCTGTTTTCAGCTCAGAGAACACCACTAAGGACCCAACATGATGCTGTGCGGTTAGAGGGGACCCTCGAGGTGGGATGCTGGGTCTTCTCCAAAGCAGGTCCAGGTTTCCTGTTAAACAGAAAGAAACAAATGATGCCAGAAAGGAGGACAGGACCTCCCACAGTTGAATCTTTGCTACGACCCTGGGGAATTCCCAAAGCTTTGGACACACTTTATCTCCCACTTCTTTTCTTGTACCTGACGCTTCAGTAGCACCAAACTGCTGGTAGTTTCCCACGCATGTAATGCTGTTTCTATTAATTAATTAATTAATTTACTCACTTATTTACTTACTTATTTGCTTCTGGTCTCTACCTGGAATTCCTTTTTCTCTTCTCTCTTCCCATGAGAAACAACAGTTTATCCCAGCTCAGACCTTGCCTCTTCCAAGAAGCATTCCATTTTCCCCTTGTATAAAGTTACTCTTTTGCTCTTTGGGTCTGGCTTCTTTGTCTTGAACAAAATTCTATTTTGAATTTATTGCTCAACTACCAAGAGGAATCTTTACATCCTTTAAAATCTAGGTGAAGTTACTTTATTCTCACATTTCTTGACCTACAGGAAGCTAAAGCCATTCCCAAGATATTTGCTGAGTCTTGGGGGCTGGTAGAGAGAGAGGTGAAATGTGACACCACAACTACTTTAGCTCCAGGCTTCAACATCTCCTTAGTTTATGCCATTTATGTGTAGTCTAATCATCTTGTGCATGAAAATTTCAGTTTACACATGCTGACCAAAACTTGGACCTCAATATCCTTCCCCAATTTTAAAAAGATACAAGACATGAAACCCTTGAAAAGGCAAATCTAATCTACAATGGCAGAAAGCAGATCAGCAGCTGTCTAGGGCCAGGGGTGGTAGGGGTTTCCCAGGAAGATTTACAAAGAGACTCTGAAGTGATGGAAATGATCTGCATCTTAATTGTGGTAAAGGTTACACAGGCATATAAAGTTACCAAAACCCATCAATACATATAGCAAAAATGGATATATTTTGTTGCATGCAAATTATACCTCAATAAAATTGATTTTTTAAAATACCAACTCTTCCAGGTAGGCTTCCCTGACTTCCCAGACAGTTTTAAGCACCACCTCCTTAGAACTACCGGTGTCCCTCTGTCTTTACTATAGCATGAAACATAGTGCCATGATTATCTGCTAAGCTGTCTGTCCCCCACTCTATTCCATGAGCTTCTGGAAGTCAAGAACTATGTTCCATTCAACCTTTCTATCCACAAGAACTGATTAAGTGCTCGGTACAGAGTAGGCACTCTATACGAGTGAATGGAAGAAAGACTAAAACACATTTGAGACAATGTGTCCTGAGAGCTTCAGAATTTTGAGAGGCTCTGGGCACCAGAATGGTGGAAAAACATAGGTGGTCTGAGCCCAGCTGGCTTCCTAGGATACTAGGCATCATCTTCAGCCTCTTCTTGTTGCCCCTGGATATTCCAACTGAGCGAACACACATGTGCATATGTGAGCCCATGAGTTTGTGCATGTGTGTGCTTTAGCATTATGTGTGGATGTGTTTGCATGTCTATGTTGCCCCTGGATATTCCAACTGAGCGAACACACATGTGCATATGTGAGCCCATGAGTTTGTTCATGTGTGTGCATTCGCATTATGTGTGGATGTATTTGCATGTCTACATACAAAATATAATTTCAAGAATGTCCCTGACACATCCCTACAATTATTCCAAATGTTAAGATAGGCCCCAAGGCTCCTCCAGTGTTTTGGGTTCTGTAGTCTTGGCCAGGGCTGCCTTGTCTGGTCAAGGAGTAAATACTGGACACAGAAGAGATTGGTGGCTTTGTTCCCAGATCTGGTTCTCCAAGGGACTTCCACAGGCTAAAATGGGGTTGTGAGGAAAATGAGAATAGGTAACAGGAGAATGTCTGGTACACCTTTATACCCTAAGTCCATGCTCACATTTTTTGCTTCGGTTTGTTTGTCCAAAGGCAATTTCTCCTGGAATAGCCTCGGACCAAAGGTGTCGCCTGATGGCCTAATAGTCTCTGAACTTACATCCAGAGAACTCCAAGACTTTGGATGAGGGAGTTGTGATAAAGCAGGAGATTTCTCTGCTAAAATGTAAAGATGAAACCCAAAGCAATGAAACATTGCTCTCTGGAACAAGTTGGAAAATGTTGAACTAGGGAGTAGGTAGGGGCAGTGGGAGAGGGGTGCTATATCCATTGAGGTCCAGGCAGGAGACAAGAAACCAAGATATAGATGTTTTGAACAGAGGACACCTAATGTAGGAAGTTGGTCACACAGATTTCGAAAGGCTTAAAGAGCAAAAGGACACCGAAGCATTCCAGATATTACTAACCACGAGAAGCAGCTACCACTCCTAGGGCTGTGCATAACAGGGAGAGGCGGAATTATCAGGGACAAGGAACAAGGAGGAGGGGTCCCTTTGTGACTGGTTCTTGGGCTTCTGGGGCAGGGGTGCCTCATGGCTGGACCTTGGACCTCTGAGGGGGTGGAAGCCAGCTGATGCTCAGACACCAGAGGTCCCTGTCTGTGGCCAGCTAGTGTCTGAGATGCTATGGCTGGGGGGGACCCAAAGAGGCTGGACACTGTGGCTATGACTTTCCTCTTCTGCTGGAGAAAAGGTGACCAGAAATGGAGACAAGAGGAAATACCTTCTGTTCTCCTGCTGCCTTCTACTCACACTTCAGTGCCTCACATCAGTAGAATGTGGCAGGAAGCCAGCTGGCAAGAGAGTCTGGGGAACAGGTCATTCAGCCCCCAACATTCCAGAGCAGTGGCTGGAGGGGTGGGCTTGTAGCTGAGAGACAGCATGTAAGTAGCCAGCACAGGCACCTTAAGCTGAGGTGGGGGTTGCAAGTCCCCAAGAGATGAAGTCGCTTTAGGAATTTCAAGGAAAAGCTGGGGAAGTCACTGCTGTTCAGCTGCCAGAGACAGCAGTTTCAAGCGTCTGGCCAGTCTCACAGAACTCCTGCTCCACAGGGGTTTGCCACAGGTTGGGCCTTGATCTGGGCTTCAGCTCTGCAAACTCAGATTCCAAGTTGTCAGTTCACCCTGGGTGATCTGGGCCTGGAGACCTGACTCAGCTGCCCCTGCCATGTTGACTGGGGAGGATCCTGGGGAGTAGGGACTGCTGCTACACACAGCAGAGGCTCTAGCAGCAGGAACAGGTATGCTGTCAACCAGCTTGCAGCCCCGGAGCATGGCAGGCACACACTGGCATGGTCAGATTCTCTGAAACGCCACTTCCTGGGCTCTACCTTGTCAATAGCTTTACATATTACTGTTTATCTTCCTTGGCCACATTTTAGTCTTGGAGAGATTTGGAGGACACCTAGTCTGTGAACAGTCATAAGTTAACTCTTCATGGGGTGCTGCAGAGGGAACAGTTTTTGGGGGGGTTTGTTTTTTTTTTCTTCTCCATATCCCTTATCCCTGTCCTCTATTAGCAAACTGACTCCCTCCCTCCCTCCCACCCTCCCTTCCTCCCCCATCCCCCCACTCCATTCCTGGTGGTTTTGGTGAGTGCCTTGGTCTGCTCTGACCACAGCGCTGAGCATAGTCCCCATCCTCCTGACCACAGGGCTTAAGCCAAGGGTGGGGACATGAGACCCAAGCAGCACAGTCGTATCCTTCCCTGGAGTTCTATATACACAGGGGCTCTCTCTTTCCTCCAGGCTTCCCATGCAGCATAAAGAAAGCCTGGAGCTGCCTGTGAGCATGCAGACCATGAGGACAGAGGAGGAAGCCAATGGGCAGCACAAAGCTGAGCCTCAAGAGGGAAGGAATGCACATGACATAACTTGAGCTTCTGGATCCATTCCACCTCATTTTTTCCAGTTATGTGACCCACCCAAGTCCCCATCTTCCTTCACCTAGCTTGACCTGACATATCTCATTCAATTTATGGCAAGGGGATGATATTTAATGACCCTGTCCTTAGATTCTGGAAATGATTCTCATTTGATGCCAATACTTCTGTATGGATGAACACATACCTATTTTTGAGAAATCAATACGCATTTGTATGCCAAGGCCAAATTTTGAACTTTTCTTTTAATATCAGGTATGGATTTTGGCCATGCTAAGCAATGAAACTAAGATGTAATTACTTGTGTCTGCTTTCCTTTGCACCCAAAGTTGTTTGATGGACAGCATCTGAATAAAGCAGTCTTTCTGGGTCTATTGTCTTGCCACTGTTAGATATCACTGCTGGACTCTGTGTGGGTTGTGCCAGTTGCTCTCACATTTCCACCAGCTCAGGGGACATCTACCAGCTAGTCACAGTTAGTAGGGTGTTGGGTGTTGGCGATACAAGTCAGACACATGACTGTCCCAGCCAAGCTTATAGTCCAGTGGAGGAGGCAGTCTAAGCAAGCGTATTAGAATGGGGTGTGTGCTGGCATGGAGGAAGTGCTGGGTGCTAAGGAGAACATAGAGGAAATACCTAGCTCAGTTTTCCCAAGGAACTTGCACACATGATCTAAAACATGAATGACAAATGGGAGTTGGCCAGACAGAGGCGTCAGAGTGGGGGGCGACAGAGCCAGTGGAAGAGGGCAGCTAGTGTGTATCAAGTAAAGTTCCAAGGCATATCTGGTTCAGTGGGAGAGAATACTCTGTGACTAATTAGTAATGTCTGTTTTGGGTGGTGAAGGGAGTCATTCCAGCATGCATGCTATGTATTTGCCTTCTTTAGAGAGAATCATCATTTTATATTGTCGATTTGGGAGCTTGTAACAAAGGGCCAGGTCTAACTGTCCACTTGTGCCAATCTCCACTTGTTCCATGTTTTACTCCCAGCACGTAGTTGAGACATGGCCAGAGCCCAAACCAGTGCCTTTTCCTAAGGAAATTTTGGCTGGCGTAAATCGAGACCTGTAACTCCACGATGTGGATGACACAGGCTGTGTGCCCAGCCCAGACTCTGAGCACGACAGAAGAGGAGGGAGTTGCTTAGTGACATGACACAAAGGGTGTCTTTGATTCATTGCCCATCTCCAGCCCCACGCTCACGGCCAGCAGCGAGTAACGGCTGCAAATGGGCAATAGAACTCCTTTAAAGATGTCACTTTGCTGTAAAATGTAAATGTTTAACATTTAGACATGAACACTTACTTCTAAAATGCCTAATGCTGGGTGGCTTTTCTCATTCTTTTAGGAAATCTTTGTCTTTCCACGGTGAGATTTACACCCCTGTGCTTGTTAAATTGCTGGCATGTTTTGCCCCAGATAGGGCAACAAAGTAGCAAAGATTTGCAGGGCACTTTATTTATTTATTTATTATTTATTTATTTATTTTTAATTTTGCAGGGGACTTTATACCCTGCCTGCTAATGCAGAGTATTATACAGTGCAATTCCAACTCCAGCCACTGCTCAGAGGTGCTATGAACTCTGAACGTAGGAGATTTCATTTTACTTGCAATTATCCTGGACTTCAAAATATAAGATTGTGTCATTGAAGGTCAGGAAAGATGAAAAACAGCAATGAAGACTATTCATTGGGAACTCTCTCCTTTAGACCTGCTCATTGGCTAATTCTGTCTCATGGGTCTGGGACTAAGTGGCTCCAGGTAAATGGTATGGGTGATTGTTCTTGGGGCTGAATTCCTTTTCTCCCAAGACAATTCTAATGAGGTTGAGCCCAGTAGCAACTCTGGGCCTCCTGCTGATTGGCCTTTGGACGAAGGAGGACCTAGCATAGAAAGTAAGTCAAACTCAAGAGATCTGGGAAAGCTCAGAGCCAGGTGAGGAAGGCATTCAGGTCACAGGAGTCATTGGGCATGGGGACATGAGGATCCAGGTGGCAGTTTCACCCTAATTTTACCCAACTCCCTTTTGATCTAGAGCATATTGTTTGTTGAATTTTTCTTTGCATCGCTCCACTGCCAGTGCCTCCCACAGAGTCTTGATCATAGTAGACACTTAATACCTAGTCCTTTAATTAATTAAATAAATGAGTTACAGGCAAACCTAGCATTAGCCCAACAGATTTGGTTTCATGTTCCAGTGAATGAATTTTACAGCCTCGGACAGGTCTCTTATCCTCTCTGTATTCAATTTTATGTTATTCTTGTCATATTCTTTGGAAGTAACTAGAGTAAATGTGATTATCCTTAATTTACAATAAGAAACAAAGTCCCAGGCAGCTTATAGAGTTTTCTTGAAATCATATTGAGTTAGTGATAAAGTCAAGATGATGATTCTGCTTACTGATTCCTAGTCTAAATTTTTCTACAGTTCACTACATTGAATGTTCACACCCTGTGCCATGAACCAGGCGAGGTACCTGTGATCAACTGGGGGCAGAATTAAGGTGAGGTAAATAAGGAGCCAGGGCATCTGCATGATGCTGAGAGTGAGTGCCTCCTTAAATGAGTGTGCCCTGGGCGTCTGGCTGGCTTCACCCATATCCCAGCCCTGGGATCTCAAATGTACAAGCATGAATGGAAAGGATGCTGCTCAAGGAAAGAATTCTGCAGATGAGCTGGGAAGAATATTTTCTCTAAGCCTAGCACCTGGATGTCAGGGTTCTCTTAGAACAGAAATTTGGATTTTTTCAAGGAAATCAAAAGAGCAAGAACCATGCATGCTCTCAAACAATGATCACGGCTGAGTCCAGAGTGCTGTCTTCCCACCCTTCCTCAGCAGGGTAACTGATGACACTTACCACTAGCTCTTGATCAGATCTGCCCCTTCAGAAGGTAGTTGGGCCAGAGGATTGGGGGTTCCTGCATGACTGATTACTATGGTTTGCCAACACCCGGGGTCCTTGTATTAGGACACTTTTGATCAGTGTGTTAGAAACCCAACTTAAACCATCTTAGGCATAAATAGGAATGTATTGAATGAAGGTTGAACAGCTGGGCTAGCCAGGATCTCTTTCTTTAAATGCTTGTCCTAGTGGCTAGCTTGGGCTTCTGCACAGCACGGTGGTCTCTAGGTACCTGGACTTCCTACATATAGTTGGCTTCCCCCAGGGGAAGCATGCCAAGAGGCTTGGGTAGAAGCTACAAGGCTTGTTATGAAGTCTCAGAAGTCCTATAACATCTCTTTTGGCACATTCTATTGTGGCGGTCGAGCGAGTCATTAAGGTCAGCTAAAATTCGAGGGAGGTAAATAGGCTCTACGTGTCAGTGGAAAAGTAGAGAAGAATTTGTGATCATTTTTAATCTAGCACAATCGGATAGTGCGTGATCTCAAAGAAAGCATATATAGGCTCTTTAAATTTTAGGCCAAGAGTGCAGTACTCTAACCAGCTTTCTTAACTTCCTGCTGCACTGGCCCCTGAAGCTATGAACAAGGTAAGCATGTGGTTTATCTAAAGTTAATAGGTTAACTTGACTAGCCTATTGAGTCACAATCTTCACTGTGCAGCAGAATTACCTGGGGAGGGTTGTTTGCTTTGCTTTGTTTTTCATTGTCTTGTTTTAATATAGATGTCTGAGCACCTCCCCCAGATAGTCTGATCCAATTGGCCTGTTGGGCTTGGGCAATGTTATTTTTAAAGTCTCCCAGATGGTTCAGAACAAGGTAAGCATGTGGTTTATCTAAAGTTAATAGGTTAACTTGACTAGCCTATTGAGTCTCAATCTTCACTGTGCAGCAGAATTACCTGGGGAGGGTTGTTTGCTTTGCTTTGTTTTTCATTGTCTTGTTTTAATATAGATGTCTGAGCACCTTCCCCAGATAGTCTGATCCAATTGGCCTGTTGGGCTTGGGCAATGTTATTTTTAAAGTCTCCCAGATGGTTCTAAGCCCAGGACTTAGAACTACTGATAGCTTCTTCTTGGCTCCAGAGGCTGCATAGGTGGGTGCTGTGGAGCAGGGACACCCACTGGGGCTGTGGTGGGGTCAGCACCAGCAGGGAACAGGACCTGACAGGTTTGGGAAAAAGTACACACACATATGTATGTATAAGTATGTGTGTGTGTGTGTGTATATGTATAATATAAATAATATAGTAATAAAAATAATATAAATATATATTTATCTTTATAAGTATAATTTTAATTACTGTGCAATTGTAGTAGATTGAATTATGTCCCACTAAACTCCCTGAAGCTTGAATTGTGTCTCCCAAGTTTTATGTATTGGAAACTTAGCCCCACTGTGACTGTTAAGAGGGTGGGAAATCCTATTATGGTAGTTGAAAGGTGGAGTCTTGAAGAGGTGATTGGATTGTAGGACCATGCCATAGTGAATGAACTAATAATGGTGATCAGGGGAGTAGTTCTGAGGGCTTAAGAGGAGAGTCTGTCTCTCTCTCTCTCTCTGCTTCCACCGTCTTGTAATGTGAGACCCCTGGGTCACTGTCGCCACCACTAGACAGACTTTGGACTTCCCAGCCTCAGAAACTGTAAGCAATAAATTTCGTTTTCTTTCAAATCACCAAGTTCGAAGTATTTTGTTATAAGCAACAGAAATGGACTAATACAGCAATATTTTAGCTGGCAAATTTAACGTAGTTTACCTAACCATTCCTGTCTACTTAGATATTTGTGTGTTTTGTTGTTGTTGAAATAAAATTGATATTTTTCAATATCTAGCTCTTTACCTCTTTCAAATTATTCTCTAGGGCCTCATTTCCTAAGGTAGAAATCTGGGTTTTCAAGGTCTTGGGTCTGCTGCTAAACTAACCATATGATCTTGGTCAAGCTATTTCACTTCCTTTGGTTTATAAATTGAAGGGATTGAGATTTGTGGTTCTTTGTAGATTTAAAATGCTTTGATCTCAGGCATATATTGGCAGGGCTGCCAGGTTGCATAATTCCAGGCACCAGTAATATCACAGGTTCCTCCTGGAGTTTGTACAGTGCACAGCCAAGCAGTAGCCCTGAGTATACAGCCTTTCCTTCATCAAAGTACTCTCCTGTGATGTCCGTCAAATTGCCGATACACCTGGGTTTTATTGCAGATTGATGAAATCTCTGGCACAACAAATACCCACTCAGGGTTAAGTTACTGATCTGTTTCTTCCAGGCCCCACTTGGAAGAAGTTACTGATCTGTTTCTTCCAGGCCCTCACCTTTTTTTTTGCTGCTGGCTAATTGTCTTTTTCCAGATGATGTCTGGGGTCCTACCCAATACCCTTCCACTTTCCCAACCCCAACCTCCATCCCTACTCTACCCCTGCCCTAACCCCTGCCCCTTAGATTTACTAATGTTCTAGAAAAAGCCATAGGGACAACAAGGACCTAAATTAATACCTTTTAAACTTGAGGAAATGCCCAGAGACCTCTTTAACATATAGATTCATAGAATTCTAACCCTGAGATTCAGATTCCACAGGTCTTTAGTGCGGTCTCAGAAATTGCATTTCTACCAAGCTGTCAGCTGAGGCTGCTGCTGCTGCTACATTTTTAGTAGAAATGGTCTAAAGTGATCTCAATCAGTAAAAAGTGACCTTTTGAATTCAATTTCTGCTTCTTCTATTTCCTACTGGTCCGCTTTCCCACTTGGCCTCTGTTGGGAAAATATAGGAAAATGGTCAGGACCCCTCAGATGTTCAGAATCTTGCCAAGCATTTGATGTAAATATGCACGTGTGCCCAGGTGTTCCTTGGTTATTGTCTAATGTAATCGCGCATGTGCACCCAGGTGTCCTGGGTTATGGACTTAAGTATAAAGGATGAGTGGCTCTGATCTATTGTGTTCTGGCCCCCGGGATGCCGCCCAGGAGGCTATGGCGAGGCTATTACTGCTGCTGGAGGCTGTTGCTGCAAGCTGTTGCTGCTAGGACCCCCGGGACCCTCCAAGAGGCTGCTGCCACGGCCAGACCTATAAGCTGCTGCTGATGAGGACTGAGCTCATGTCGTCTACCAGTGGCTCCCAGGATCTTTCCCAATTACCTAGCATAGACCTGCGTGTGAGGGTTCTGGTGACCCAGTCTGTACAATGGGTTTGAAGAATCTGAGCCCTAGCTCTGACAATACAAATGGAAACTTAGTATAACTACAATAATAAAACATTTTGGCGTTAGTTATGATTTGCCTTACTCGACAACTGGCATAGTTGTGTAGCTTTACAGCCTCTAGGTTGGCTATGTATGCAAAATGGTTC
The DNA here is from genome assembly GCF_000696425.1 of Galeopterus variegatus. Lineage (NCBI taxonomy): Eukaryota > Metazoa > Chordata > Mammalia > Dermoptera > Cynocephalidae > Galeopterus > Galeopterus variegatus. The sequence continues at coordinate 354,446 of NW_007727758.1, read as the reverse complement.
TACGCAGTAAGGAAAGTGGAATCACAGCTGTTTCTCTGCTCCTGTGGTCAACGTTGCCTAAGGATTTCAACAAGCCCAAATATGTACAATGGCATCCAACCCACTCACTACTGGAGAGCTCCATCCTGGTGGACTTACTCCAACCTTCCAGCTGTCAGCTTTTGGCTAATGACTCCTTGTTGGAGCAGCTTCCTGGGGTTCCTGTTAATCCTTCTATTTGAAAAGAGCCAAAGCCCCCATAACAGCAATTTTAAAGCTTGCTTCTGGCTCTATTAAGTTAAACTTTGCAGGGGAGATGGAGGCAGCAGCATCTAATGTTGAAGAAACGGCCCTGGAGGGAATGAGCCAGTATCCACAGGTAGCCCCATATTGATCTTTTTCTCTATCTCTCTCTGCTGGAACACCCATCTTTCTCTCCTATGGCTATTTTGAGTCTATTCCAAATGCCAGCAGAGCAAATACTGATCCCTCTCTAGTCTGATTTTGGGTCGGAAAACCTCCTTATTCAGGAGAAATCAGGTGTAGACCTACTATTGATTGTGTTCATTTTCCACCTCATCCCCTTTCTCCCAAGGAATCCTTATTTTATTTCATCCCAGGGAATCCAGATTTTATTCATATTTCCACTGTCCATTCAGTCACATGCTTCGAGGGAGGCTGGCCCTACTCTCAGATGCAGTCCTGATCATTCTAAGCCAGTCAAGGTGGTCTTATTTCCCATATCAGTGATTGATTTAGGCATGAGCATGTGACACAATTCTGGGAAGTGGGACTTGCAAAGAAGTCTGGTGGAGGGCTTGTGAGAAAGGTTTTCTCTCATAAGAGAGATGCATAGGAAGAGAGATACAGGAAGAGATCTCTTCTTTGCATGTTGGCATGTCTGGTGTGATACTTGGACCTGCTGTGACTATCTTGTGACCATGACAGCAGCTAGTCTGGGGACAAAGCTGATGTACTGAATATGGAAGAGTGTCAGTGGAAAAACTTAGGTCCATGAACCACTGAATTCCCCGACCTCAGACTCCCTCTTAGGTAAGATGTTAAATATTTTATTGGATAAGTCACGTAGAATGAGTGATTTCTGCCATTTGTAGCTGAAGCATATATGAAGGACTGCAAAGAGTTCATGGAAAGTTCAATTCTGTTTTTCCACAAACTTTTTGAAGTGCCCTCACATATTTATTTATTTATTTAAGAAAAATGTTTGCTAACATGAAAAAACAAAACAAGATGAAAAAATCATACATCCACAGGCAAGAACTTTATGGTGTTCAGATTTCTGATTCAAACTCTAAAGGCAGTCTTATGGCACAACCCATAGGACAATCCATAGGACATCTAATTCTACTTGTCATTCCTCAGCCATAGAGATCACAGATCTAGGAAGAGATGAGTTGGTGCAGTGCCAGGTGTGGGGGTCCCAGCTCCTTCAAGATCCAGCATTCTTGTCCTTGCTCCATACCTACTCCCACCCTGGAAACAGGTTTTTCTCATAAGGGTGTCCCCTCTAGCCTTCCTGGGTCCTGCCTGGCCTCTGCACCCTGAAGCAAGATGGCACGAGCATCTCTCAGTCCTAAAAATTCCTCTCCCGGAGCTCCAGGTCAACTGCACTGACTCTGAAGAGAGCTCCGTTCTTCCTCTGAGAAATCTCTACAACTGTCTAAAGACCTGCTGTAACCTGCAGTCCTAAAAATTCCTCTCCCGGAGCTCCAGGTCAACTGCACTGACTCTGAAGAGAGCTCCATTCTTCCTCTGAGAAATCTCTACAACTGTCTAAAGACCTGCTGTAACCTATTACTTTTTTGTGTGTTCAGATTTACAGAATCATATATAACAAAATCAACAAAAGTTATATGCAGATCATTCAAAGCAGCCCCTGAATATAGAGTTAAATCTGTATTCAAGGAGAGACCACTGTGCCTCACATCTCTGACTTGGGTCACCAAGGAGACACCTTTCTCCCTGACCTGGCTGCCACCACCACCCTGGGATGAGTGGGAAGACCTGGCTCCCCCTTCAATGAATACAGGACCCTCTCTATCGATAGCCCCTGTGAAATTGGGCCAGAACACTTGGGCAGACAGTTCTGAAGGCTCAAAAATAACAAAAAGGAAACGGAAAATAATACAACACTAGAAAACCAGTTTGTATGGCATAATCTGCTCATCTTCAGCTGGGTTCCTGCCCTTGAGGTTTTTATAGATCAGTGAAAGACACATATATACACTCAAAATGATAGTACTGGGAATTACAGGTAGAGTCATAACCTATTATTCATTAATAGGTTAATGAACCTATTCATTAATAGGTTAAACTGAACCAAGGGAATTTGGCTGTGGTTGTTGTTGTCTTCCGGTAGTCTAAACCCCAGTAGTGGATACAATAATAGTTCTTTCCCAGAAGTCTTTCCCACCAGATCCCCCAACGTGAAAATACTTGCCTGAACCACAAACAGGAAAGGTTTGATCTGAGCTGCAACCTCCAAAATATTTCTAAAACAAGGCTGCAATAGGATAACCTACTAAACATCACAGAAGAAGGAAGAAAAGAGTATGAACCTCTTAGGGGTGAAGACTATATTAATGTAAATAAGGCAATTAAGGTTCAGAAAGGAAGAGACAAATCTTTAGGGTTTGCTTTTTGTTTGTTGTTATTTGCAGAGGAAATGATATTTAGACTATAGTCTTGAAGGATAACAGAACAGTTTCTATCAACTAGTGTCTGAGATCCTTGAATGAAGGACTTACCCATTTTGTTTGCCTCACGCTGAGTGAATGACTAAATGGCAGAAGACTTATAAGAACTGGAGAGAAGCCAGGAGATAAATAAATATATTCATAATCATATTTACTGCAAAAGTCAAATGAGATGCTAGTGTCAAGTACTAAGAGTAGTTTCTACTAATTAAAAGGAGATAATTCATAATGTATACAAATTCTTTCAGATAATCGAAGGAGAAATAGTTGAACTAGTTTTAGGAGACTAATATAATCTTGATATCTAAATGCTGCTGTCACTGGTAATCACTTTACAGGGCAAGAAAATTGTAGATCAATTTTATTGGAAACATTCATGTAAGATTTCTAAATAAAATATTAACTACATGAGTTCAGCAGTTTTTTAAAATAAAAACTTCTGATCAAATACAGTTTATCCCTGAAATTCAAAATTGTCCTTAGAAGTAATAAAATACCAATAAAATTTGCATCAATAGATTAAAAGCATAAAACATAATCACTTCAATAACTACAGAAAAAGAAAAATTACCAAAGCTTCAAAATAAAATTATGACTTTAAAAACTTGAAGCAAACTAGAGACAAAATGGGATTTCTGTTTGTAAACTTAACCCAGTGAATGATATCTGCCAAAAACCTACAGCAAATATCAACTCTTCAGCATATACTGATGGTCTTAATGCAATAAGACAAGAAAATGAAACAAGATAGAAGGTTTGAAACTGAGGAGAGAAAATTTCATTATTTATAGATGATTTGGTCTTTTATATAGAAAATCCATAAGACTCTACTCTTATGACATATCAAGATTACAACATGTTTAAAAATTAATCTGCTAGAGTGTCTTAAACTTACTTGGGAATATATTTTTAAAAGAGGAAATATGTCTTTAACAATGTTGCTAATCTTAAGAGAACCTCATATTCCTTCTACAGGCTGAGTTAGAAAGAAGATGTCATAGTGAATCAATCATCACCAAAGAGGTTGGTAAAGTCAGCGAACTGTGATAAACATAGAATAAAACTTAGGGGGTACAGTTCTTTACAATAAACATCCTTACAAATTTAGTTTTCCATAATAAACATATTCCAGCCTCAAAATTATGTCAACAGTCCTTAGAACAAACAAAACAAATATTTGAATATTGTAGAAAAAGATTTTTGGCCTTCTTAGCAAACATATTTAGGGAGAAACTCAACTTTATTCTGACAAAATTCAGATTAAGTATAGATTTAATTTAAAATTTAATGTAATCAGCTTGTAAGTACAGTCATCCCTTCATATTATGGGTTCCGCATCCATGAATGGATTCAACCAACTGCAGATCTAAAATATTCCCCAAAATTTGCATTTGTGTTGAACATGTACAAACTTTTTTCTTGTCATTATTCCTTGAACAATACAATATAACAAGTATTTACATAACATTTACATTGTATTTGGTATTATAAGTAATCTGGAGATGATTTAAAGTACATGAGAATGTGTGTAGGTTCTGTGCAAACCCTAAGCCATTTTATATAAGGAACTTGAGCTTCCTTGGATTTTGGTATCCACAGCAGGTCCTGGAATCAATCCCCTAAGGATATCAATGGACAACTGTTTTGACTAATCTTTTACTTATCATCTAAGAATATTTAATAACTGGCTGAGTATTTGTCTTTTGAAAGCACTTAAATCAATACTCTACTTTTCAAACTTTCTACTTAAGTTGCCAACTGAGGCCTGTACTTTTTATATTCCACTAGAATTCGTAGCCATGGCTGAATTAAAAAATATGGGGCTCAAAATTCATGTTTCCGTACATCAGAGAACCCATTTAAAAGTATGAAGAGACTTCAACAAGTTTGCTGGATAAAAGATCAACATACAGAAATCAATTCAATTCCCATACATTAGTAACAATCAATTTGAAAAAGGTACTAGGCAAAATAATGCAATTTTCTCAATAGCAAAAACCACTATAAAATTACCTAGAAATAAGTATAACAAAAGGTGGATAAGATCTATGAAGAAATTTTATAATTTTTATTGAAGGACAAAAAAGAAGGCACGAGTAAAAGAAGAGATACACCACTGTTTGGGGATGAATTGTGTCCTTCAAAAAAATGTGCCGAAGTTCAACTGCCCCAGCACCTCAGAATGTGACTTTATTTGGAAATAGGGTCGTTGCAGATTTATTTAGTTAAGAAGTGGTCATACTGGAGTAGGGTGAACACTTAATCCAACTTGACTGATAATGGGTCCTTATTCCAACAATACTGATATGTCCTTATAAGAAGAGGAGAAAGAGACTCAGGGAGAAAAACAGCATGTGAAGCCACAGACACAGAAGGAGGAAGGTGGCCATGTGACAATGGAGGCAGAGATTGGAGTTGTGCTTCCTTAAGCCAAGAAATGCCTGGGGCTACCAGAGCCTGAAAGATGCAAAGAAAAATCCTCCCCTAGAGGCTTCAGAGGGAGCATGGCCCTGTCAACATCTTGATTTTGGACTTCTACCCTCCAGAACTGTAAGACAACAAATTTCTGTTGTTTAAGCCACCTAGTCCGTGGCATTCTGTTAAGGCAGCCCTAAGAAACAAATACAACAACTTTCGATGAGGGGAAGAATTCAATACCACAAAGATTTATTCAACATATGTTTATTGTGTTCCTACAATGTGCCAAACAAACACCGCTCTATACTTGTATTCTGGGAATTCTGCAGTAAACAAAACAGGCTAGAATCTCTGTCCTTAGAGAGCTTCCACTGTAGATGGTAATTTAAAAAATTAATTCTAAAATTTATATGGAAAAGTAGAGTTCCAAGAATAACAACTACAACAAAAAACATAAGAACTGTGTGGTGATGGTGCAAGAGGAGACAAATCAATAAATGGAACTCAAATGAAAACCAGAAACAAATATACGGGAACTTGACATATGATGTGTGATTATTAATCAGTAAGAAATGAATGAACTACTTTGTAAATGGAGTTGAGATGATCCATTATACCTGAAATGAGACATACACATGTAACTTAAAATATGCAATTTAAATCCATTAGGAGAAAATATAGTAGATTTTTTAGGACATTGCATAAGGAGGGATTTTCGTAACACACATATACACACACACATGCATCTCAAAAAAAATATTTTTAAAGGACAGATTTGACTATAAAATTAAAAACTTTATGCCAAAAGACACCACAGAGTTAAAAGACATGAGCAGACTAGGAAAAGAATCTTTACAACACGTAAAATAGAGGACTGGCATCCAACATACATAAAGAATTTTTACTAATTAATAAAAAAAAACCCAGTTTAAAAAATAATTGAAGGACCAAAATATACAATTTACAGAAAGGGAAATACATGAATTTAGGCTTAACTCAAAAGTGATCAGGGAAATTCTAATCTCAAAAAGGTACCATTTCACCTATCAGATTAAAAAAATTTTAAAGTATGATATTAAATTTAAAAATTTTAAAGTATGATATTAAATGTTGAGGTAAGTTTGGAGTATTAGTTTCTTATTATCGCCCTAACAAATTACCACAAATTTGGTGGCTGAAGTTTATTATCTTACAGTTCTGTGGGTCAGAAATTCAACACAGGTCTCCCTGTGTGGTGGTCAGGTCTGTGTTCCCTCCAGGAGCCTCCCCAGGGAGACATTTTCCCTGTCTGTTCCAGCTTCAGAGGCCTCCTCCTGTCCTTGCATATAGCTCCTCCTTTTCAGAACAACAGAGCTTCAAATTCTTCGCAAGCTGCGGTCTTTTTCTGGCCACAGCCCACATGGTTCTCAGCTTTTAAGGACTCCTGTGGTTACACTGGGCCCATTGGATAATTCAGGATAGTCTCCCCATCTCAAGGTTAGCCGATTAACAAACTCAGTTGCATCAGCAACCACCTTATGTTGGTTTTCTGGGGTGTGTGTGTGTGTGTGTGTGTGTGTGTGTGTGTGTATACAGTGAAACCAAAACCAAAATATGAACACATCCATCACACCCAGAAGTTTCCTCCTGCTGTTTTGTGATGCCTTTCTTTAGCTCTTGCCTTCCACTCTCTAGACAACCACTGATCTGCTTTCAATCACTGTAAATTTATTTGCATTTTCAAGACTTTTGTATAAATAGGATCACACAGTGTGTACTCTTTTTGTCTGGGTTCTTCCCCACAGCATAATTATTTTGTGATTCATCACGTTCTGTGAATCAATTGTTCATTTCTTTTTATTGCTGTGTAGTTTTTCATGGAATACCACAACTTGTTTATGTATTCATATGTTGATAGACATTTGGGTTTTTTTCCTTTTTTTTGGCATTACAAATAAAGCTTCTATGATTATTCATGTATGAACATATGCTTTCATTTCTTCAGGGTAAATACCTAGCAGTGAAATGACTGGATCATATGGTAGGTATATGGTTAACTTTTAAAGGAATTTCCAAATAGTTTTCCAAAGGGATTCTGTAATTGTACATTCCCAACAGCAGTGTATGAGAATTCCAACTCTTCCATATCCTCCCAAACATTTGGTATATATGGTATGGCCAGCCTTTTTAATTTCAGTCATTCAAATAGATGTGTACCTCATTGTAGTTCAAATTTGCATTTCCCTGATGACTAATGATGTTGACTTGAATCCTTTTAAATTTATTGAAACTTGTTTTATGGTCCAGAATACAGTCTGTCTTGGTAAATGTTCTGTGTCCATGAAAGCAATGTATATCCTATTGTCGTTAGCTGCAGTTTTCTATAAATGTCAGCTAGGTTAAGGTGCATGGTAGTGTTGCTTAAGTTTTCTATATCCTTACAGATTTTCTGTCTACTTGTTCTATCAATTATTAATAGGGAGTATTGAAATTGAATTTTGCATTATAACTATAGGTTTGTTTACAATTCTATCAATTTTTGATTCATATATTTTAAGGTTCTGTTACTAAGTGCATAAGTGTTTAAGATCTGACACATTTATAATTATAAAATGACCTTCTTTATTCCTGGTAATATTTTTTGCAGTGAGTCTTTTGAATTCACGTTCATTGGGTGTTCCTCCTCAGTGGTACTGGAATTCTTCGCAGTGGTACTGGAATTCTTCCATGTGTCGTCTTGGCTCAGGCAGGGAATGATGCAAAGGATTGAAAGGGTCTGGCCAACACAACCACAAGAAGTAGGCCACAGTGAGAGCAGAAAAAATTAAGAGGTTAACATTACTTAAAAGAAAATCATTCTGGTTCTTATCAGAATAAAAAATAAATATTTTGTAATGTTTATTGAATACCTGCTAAATATAAAACACTCGTAATAACTTCGTATAGCATACATTATACGAAGTTATACGACACTGCGCTCAGCCAGTGAGCGCACCGGCCATTCCTATATAGGATCCGAACCCGCGGCAGGAGTGACGCTGTGCTCCCAGCGCCGCACCCTCCCGAGTGTGCCACGGGGCCGGCCCACCATCTGTCTTTTGATTAGTGTTCACAAATATAACTCTTCCATCATTTTATTTTTAACCTATTTTTCTCATTATATTAAAAATTAATTTCTCATAGGCAGCATATTGTTGGATATTACTTTCTTATCAAATTTGACTATCTCTGCCTTTTAGCGGCATATATAGATCTTATTTAATGTAATTATTGATATGGTTAGGTTTAAATCTATCATCTTGCTATTTATTTTCTGTTTGTCCCATCTATTCTTTTTTTCCCTTTTTCTTCTTTTGAAACCTTCTTTTGATTAATTATTTTTATTATTCCATTTCATCTCTTTTATTGGCTTTTTTAGCTATAAGTATGTGTTTTGTTATTTTATTGGTTCCTTTAGGATTTATAGCACACATTTAAAATTTTTCTCTGTGTAACTTCAAGTGATATACGTATAGAATAAGAGCTTTCCAACAACATTCTTCCATTTCTCACCTCCTGGACTTTTTGGTTTCCTTGTCGTTTATTTTATATCTGTATATATGATAATCTTCACATTAGAATATTATTGTTGTTTAAACAGCTAGTGATCTTTTAAAGAGATTTAAATAATAAGGCAAAAAATCTTGTATGTTTACCCATGGATTTACTCTTTCTGGTGTTCTTCCTTCCTTTGTGTAGATACAAATTTTCATCTGGTTTCAATTTCCTTCTTCCTGAAAGATAGCCTTTAACAATTCCTGTAGTGCCTATCTGCTGCTGCTGAGCGCTTTCAGCTTTTGAGTGCCTGAACATGTTTTTAGTTTGCCTTCATGTGCCTGAAAGATGTCACTCCAATGTCTTTTTACTTGCATTTTTCTGACAAGAAATCTGATGTCATACTTATTTTTGTTCCTCTGTGTGTAGGTGTATTAGTCCTTTCCTTTGCTCACAACAGAATACCTGAAACTGGGCAGTCTACAAAGAAATAAAATTTATTTCTTACAGTTTTGAGGTTGGGAAGTCAAATGTCCAGGGAAAACATTTGGTGAGGGCCTTCTTCTTGGTGGTGACTCTTTACAGTGATGGAGGGTGTCACATTATGAGAACAGGCTGAACAAGAGAGAACGAACATTCTCACTTGTTTCCTTGTAAAGCCATCAGAATCATGCCTGTGACAACCCATTAAACCATCAACGCATTACACTGTGAATGGATCAATCCATTCGCAAGGGCACAGTCTTTGCAATCCAGTCACCTCTCAAAGGCCCCACCTTTCAAATACCATAGTTGGATTTCCCATCCTCTTAACACAGTTACCATGGAGATCAAGTTTCTAATACGTGAACTTTTGAGGGACACAATTAACCCATAGCAATATGTATCTTTTTTCTCTGGCTGCTTTTAGCATTTTTTTTTAATCCCTAGTTTTAAACAATTTGATTATGATGTGCCTTGGTGTAGTTGTCTTCATGTTTCTTGTGCTTGGGACTCATTGAGCTTCTTGGATTTGTAGTATAAAGTTTTCATCAAATTTGGAAAAATTTTGGCCATTATTTCTTCGAGTATGTTTTCTGCCCATCCCCCTCCTTTGGTGACTCCAATTATACATACATTAAGTGTTTAGAGTTGTTCCACAGCTCTCTGATGCCCTTTTGACATTATTTTAATCTTTTTTTCTCTTTTTGTTCCATTTTGGATAGTTTTTATTGCTAATCTTTTAGTAAACTATTTTTTTCTTGTTCTATAGTGTCTAATGTCTAATTTGCTGTTAACCCCATGCAGTAAATTTTTTCATCTAAAACCTTGTGGTGTTCATCTACACAAGTTTGAGTCTTTTAAAAATATCTTCCATGTTCCTGCTGAACAGATTCAATATTTCCTAGAGCTTTTTCCTCCTTATTCTACCTTTTTGAACATGAAATATAGTTATAAATATTTTTTAAAATAACCTTGTCTTATAATTCTAACATCTATGTTAGTCTTGGTTCTGTTTCAATTGATTGATCTACCCCCTCTTTATGGCCCAGATTTTCTTGCTTTTTTGCATGCCTAATACTTTTTGATTAAAAACCAGATATTGTGAATTTTACCATGTTGAGTGCTGGATATTTTTGTATCCCTATAAATATTCTTGATGTTTCTTTCCGGGATGCAATTAAGCTACTTGGGCACAGATTAGTGCTTTCTAGTCCTGCTTTTAAGATTCATTAAATGGGACCAGAGGAAGATTTAATTTATTTTTATTTATTTATTTCTCTATTTATTTATTTATTTCTCTATCTATCTATCTATTTATTTATTTATTTTACATTTACCCATTTATTATAAAGGATATTTTAAGGTATACAAATAAACAGCCAGATAAAGATATATATAGGATGAGGTTGAGAAGGGTCCCAAGCATGGGAGCTTCTGTCACAAGATTTAATTTAAAGATAGTTATTCCTCTCTAATGAAGCAAGACTCTTCTGAATATTCAACCCAATGCCCTGTGAATTATGAGATTTTCTAGTCTGGCTGATAGGAGCAGAGTTCCATGCAAATGTTCTTCCAAAACAAGACCCTTGGCCATTTCTAACCAGATTCCCAGCCCCTAAGCAAACTCCAGTTCTGCCTAACAAATATACTTCTCCTCAGGCATAACGCTTCATGCATTTATGTGGCTGGACTCTTGGGTCTGAATAGTGAGCTCCCCAAGGGAGGTGGGAATACTATGTCATGGAACCCTGTTTTGCTTTGATTTACACTGAATGTAGCAGGTCAATAAAAGGACAAGCATTTCATAAAGATATTATTTACATCTCAATAATAAAACATCGATTGTCCTTGTTCAATGATAGCTTCTTTGTAAAATTTGAGGTGGGTTTGGGGAGGCTGATGAAGATGGGGCTGAAGAACCCCAAACTATCCTTTGGCCTTGCCACTGTCCACAGGTGAATCAAGTGTCCTGGGAGCACAGAAGACAGAAGAGACAGGCACCAGAAGCATATGTAAATATGAGGTTTCAACAGGAAATGGAAAGGCAGGAGGATTAAGAGTTATTTGAGGACTAGTGGCTGGCAGCATCAGCATAGCTAATTCTTTATGCTTGGCTCCCTTCCTTTCAGCTTGCAGGAAGACAGACTTGTAACACATTCAACTCAGAGTGGGCAAGAAACACCTCCCCCAAGGGGTGAGGGAACCCACAGGAAATAGGGCCATGTTAACCTCATCACAGATAATTCTAGTTGTGGGAATCCCGAAAGGTAGGCGGAGAGAAGGCCTCTCTAACTGCAGCTAAATATTCTTTTTATTCCTTGTTCTCTAACCAGAGTGCAAAGTTTCATGTTGAAGTTGATGGTGTTTCATTAGACAATTCGAGCCTAACAACCAGCATTATCTTTCTGATATGTAGAAACTCCCAGCTAGTGAGAAGAGTTTTATTCTTGAAAGCAGCTACACCATAAATTCAGAAAAAAAGATAATTGAAATTGTAATGAATGGATTATTTCCATCTATATTGATTGAGTCCCTACACTCCTTTTCTGGTCAACATTCTCACTTTATGGTAAAGAAAACATTTGGCCATTGGCAAAATATGTACTATGAGCTGGCTCTTCTCAATGCTTTGCTCAGAAGGTGTCACAATAGATCAGGGAGCTGGTGAGCACCGTGTGAAGTTTTAGGGTAAAGGGGAGACATGTCTTGTTTTCCCCTTCGAGCATTTGCCTAGAGCTCCACAGCACCTTTCTCAGAAAAATCACCTTTGTATAAAGACAGAGTTGTGAATAGAAGTTACAAGATTCCACAAAGCCTACTTTCCCTTCCAAAGTCAGACACTTGACTTGCCAAGCCACAACAGCCTGGGGGCACAAAAGGGCCACAATGCACAAGGATTTCTCTTGCCTCCACACCCTCTCATTCTTTGGGAATTCCAGCCCCTTCTCTTCCCACCTAAGCAGTTCTAGGAGTCCACAGAGGACATCTCCCTGGTCTCCCAGGAGCTCTGCAAGCTGGGCCTTTTGATGCCTCTGTGGAGAGTCAGCTCTTCTAATAACCTTCATCTGGAGCTGCTGCTGGAGCTCACCTGTGTCCATTCAGGCTGAAGGCCACCACTGCAACCGCTGCTAACCCGAGGTGGCAGCAGTCCATTTTCCATGCTACAGAAACTTGCTAGGAGTGCTGCCAACACCTATCCAAGCCCAGTGCAGATCAGTGCAGCCATGTTTCCTGATCATCACCAGCACCATCATCATCATCATCATCATCATCTTGACTTCCTTGTTTATAACAGGCTCCATACACCAGAGCTCGGGCATGGACTCCTGCAGGCAGATATGGGTCTGCGCTCAGAATTGCTCCACTCTTCTGATTCCAAAAAAGTCATCCCCTCTTGACTCTCCTTGATTTGGGGTGAAGTCTTTCCTAAGAGACTCTTGGTTTCTCATAAGCAGACTCCTGGTAGCCCTGAGGAAACTTCAAGATGCCCAGATATGCCCATATTCTGAACTGAATATAATTTAACATTATGCTCAGTTAATTTATTAAAACCTTTGAACAAGAAGGGATACTCACTAGGGAGGGGGATGGGATGGTCTGTGAGACTGGGGAAAAGAATGGTGGTCAGAGCTGGCAGGGAATCACTGAAGGTGGAAGAAAGGATGGCCAGGATGGGAAGGGAGAAAACCACTGGGTGAGGAAGTGGCAGGGCTGGTTCTAGAGGGCACATGGCAGAGTATGGAAATTAGACTTCAGTAGTCTTGTTTCTCCCTCCATCCACCAGAACGTTTCCTCACTGTGCCCATCAAATCAGACCCTTTTCCCCACACTGCCACTCCCTTCTCCAGACTCCTTTCAGTCCAAACTCCTACTGCTTCTGGGTTGTTCACCATGGGGAAAAAACTAGTTGATTAATTCTCTCTATAGTGTTAATGACTAAATAAACCCTAAAATATTCTCCCTGGGAAGCGGAGTGGGTGGGGATTTCAGGGAGCCAGTTTTGGCCAGTGGTGCTTCTGGAAATGCTCCTGAACAGATGCTAGGAAATTGAGATCTGCCTGCCTCTGGCCCCTTCCTCCAGCAGGACCTGCCCTTGGACTCTCCAGACTCTCCGAGTGGCCTGCTCCCCGGCATGGCCATCCTCACTGGGCACAGTTTCAGGGGATTATGCAAAGCCGATTGCACTCTCCAGGAAAAGCCTCTAAATGTTGTTATTTATTCCCTTAAATAACACCTCCTATATATCCCAAGTGCTTTGGAGATATGCATAAACAGCACAGCAGGTTCTAGGGGCCCAAGTGATTCTTTATCATCTCCGAAAATTTTTTTCCTAATGCCTGCTTATAATAATCCCTGGAAAAACCAAAAATGCTATCAGCTTCCTGACAGAATTAGCTGCACTGCCTGCTGCATCGTGTGGAATGCTTTGTTCAGTGCTGGACCCACTTGATTGTGTAGCATTGATCAAAGAGTTGGGCAGAGCTTAGGGGCATGGGGGAAACTGATTTTTAAAACCCCCCCCTTTTTTTTTTTTTTTTTTTTTGTTCTTTTTGAGACCGGCCGCACCGCGCTCAGCCAGTGAGCACTGTGAGCGCACCGGTCATCCCTATATAGGATCCGAACCCGTGGCGGGAGCGCTGCTGCGCTCCCAGCGCCGCACTCTCCCGAGTGCGCCACGGGCTCGGCCCAAAACCCACCTCTACATGGCCACAAAGCTTTCGTCCAAATAGAGGAAGTAGCCTCTCTTCTCCTCCAGGGGTCCTCCCGTGGGGTTGGCCTTGGGTGACTGGAATATGATGGATGCCTTGACCATTCTCTTGGAAGGCATTTAGTGGTGATTTTTAATAACTTTTCTAAAAGTGTGAGAAGCCAAGAAGGAAATGGCTACCTCTAGAAAGCCTTTCTTGACCTCCTTGATGGAACTAAAATGAAGATGATGCGGTCCGACTTGTAAGGATGACAATGAATGTAAATCGTCAAGCACAGGACTCAGCACACAATAGGTGCTCAGAAATGTTAGTCTGCCTTTCCCATCTCTTCTCCCAGGAGAATCCCCATTTTGTTGGACACCAGTGCAACACCACCAGGCCTCTACTGACCTTGGAAAACAAGCTCCAAAGCCTTTTATACTCAACTTTCACTGGATGTTCTCCCACCAGGGAGTCTTCCCAGAACTTCTGTAAAGTTCCTGTGCAAAAGTACTTGCAGATTTGAGGTGCAGCACTGAATAAAAAACTATGGATCCTCATGCTGTCACAGGGGAAACATTCAGGAGAACATACATCCCTGAATGGAATGTTCTACCAGCTGAAGGATGGCAGATTTTATTGCCAATAGGATGACATTTGAAGTGGCTGCTGATATCAATGTTGTAAGGAAATATTATGAGTTCCAGGATGGTGTGGGCAGTATAGTAGATAAGTATGAAGGGAAGGGAAATAAGAAACAGCAGATCGAAGGATGGAAGAGGAGAGGACAAGAAGGAGGAGAACAGGAACAATGAGAAGAAGAGCTAATGTTGCTCAGGCCCCTCTATGCATCAGGCTCCGTGTTAAACCCTCCAAATACCTGATCTCATTTAAACTTCATGAGGTAGCTACTTACCAGCATATCAGAGATAAAGAAACTGAGCCTAAGTAACTTGCTTAAAGTCACATAGCTTGGAAGTGGGGGAGTAGTTAGAATTCAAATCCAGGTCTGTCTAATCCCAGGGCCCTTAATCTTATCCATTCCATGTACTTAAGTCCAGACAAGAATACAGCAGGAGCCCCTTTTAAGGTTGGACCATAAAAAGTGGCTAGTATTTTAGCAGATGAAGGGAGAAGGAATGTTTCAGTTGGAGGCAACCTCAGGGTGAAGGCAGAGAGGTGGGAAAGCCTGGGATGGAAAGCATATTTCTCCACGGTGCAGAATAGCTTCTTGTCTGTAACATGACCTTTGGCACTTTAGGTTTCTACAGAGTAGAAATAACACCGAAAAAGGCTATTCTGAGGATTAAATGAGATGAAGTGCCTGGCAGTGAACCTGGTGCTCAGTAAATAGTTCATTTATCTGTCCAGCCAATATTCACTAAATGTCTACTATATATCAGTCAAGGAGAGAGGTCTTTCGAAACAGAACTAACCCAGTCCTTGCCTTTGCAAAGTTCATATTCTGGTAGAGAGGAGTGACAGTAAATCATTTATTGCACCATTTAATAAAAATAGTGATAAGGGCTTCAGAAGAGAAGTACAAAGTATGGTGACCTTTTATGACAAGGAAACTGAGCTCAGAAGGATGAGTAGGAATGACCCAGGCAAAGTGAGTGTGTGTACGTTTGTGTGTGTGTAGGTCACATTAGGCCTTGTCTTGAGCAATGAAAAGTCATGAAGGTTTTAGCAAGGGAGTGACATGGTCATTATCTGACATGAGCAGATATGACTACTAAACGGAGAGAGGATAACTAGGCTCTCTGATGGGGAACCACTGACGATGTCTGAATAACAGAATCCGCCATCAGCAGAGCAGTTAATAATGAACTTATTCCTACAGCCACGTGTACACACAACTGATGGGGAGAGACTCAAGGCTGAGAGGTCGAGTGGAAGCCCTTGTTGAGGCATGAGCTGATAAAGGTCAGAACCAGACTGTAGGCAGTAGGAATTGACAGGTGAAACAAATATGACACATTTTTAAGGAAGGAATGACAAGATTTTGAGTTTATTAGAGGTGGGAGGTAAAGGAAAGGGAAGTGTCATAGACTACTAGAAAGTTTCAGACCTGGATGTTTGTAAGGATGAGGATGTACAGCAAAAATAGAAGAGTTAGAAGGAAGAGCTGACTCAAGGAGGAAGAGGGGTGACCTTAATTTTCAACACATCAAGTCAGAGATGACAGCAGGGCCTGGGAGGAGTGGCGTGCCTTGCACATACATCCAAGAAATATTGGCCCAGTTGACTAGGACTGTGAATGGGGAGCAGGAGCTGCTGAGAGAGCATGGCTAGGCGACGGCCTTGGTCACCTTCTGACCCAGGTGCAGGTGAGAACAAAGGAGCGGACATGGTTGATTAGGAGAGAGAGAAAAGAGAGGCAGAAGCACCGAGCATCGAGAGCCATTCCCATTAGGGAGGTAGAGGCAGAAAGTCAGTGAAGGGGCAAGCAGAGATGGGTGCAGGGACAGGAAACCAGAAAGGCTTCCATAGAAGGTGGCCAGATGCTATCAGAGCCCACGGAGGCAAGGCAGAGGGAGGCCTGGGACTGAGGCTGAGATGAAGCCCTGCGCCTACTTCTTTCACTGCAGCTCTGAAGGTCCCTGTTCTTGTGGGGCCTGGCCCTTGTCAGCTCCCTGCCCTCGTGGAGATGAGCATTGGTGATAAGTACCGTGCTGGCTGGGGAGTGAATGCAGGGCTGGCTACATAGTGTGCAGGGCCCAATGCAAGATAAAAATGCAGGGCTCCTTGTTGAAAAACAGGAAAAAAGTAATGTTAACAATCCTAAAATATAAAACTTTTCCCTTGCTCTTGTAGTCTCTCTCGACCTATCCTGGTGGAGTTCTTTCTGTTTGTTTTTTGGCAGGTGGCCAATGAGGAGATCCGAACCCTTGACCTTGCTGTTATACAGTACCAGGCTCTAACCAACTGAGCTAACTGGCCAGCCTGGCCTGGTGTTTTTAATCTGCTATTTAATGTTGCACTCCCTCAGACATGGGGATACTCCTGGCAAGTGTGCAGACACTCATAGGTGCCTGGGCTCTACCCTGCTGGGACTTGGTGTACAGGCACCTGTGTGGCCCCTCAGCTGCTTGCCCACTATGCAGCACCTCAGCCAAGGGCACGGAAGTGGAGCCAGGCATCTCCCCATCCCAACTCATGGTGGATAGGTGACCCCAGAGGGTTGCAATCTCTGCACTAGGACATACTCAGTATGTGGATTGGGGTTGCACAAGTTGCCCTCCCAGTGCATGTGGTGCTGCCAGTCATGGCAGGAGTAGTTGTCTCTATGCCTGGCCCCAAGACATGGGGCCTGCTCGCCCAACCCTGACCTTCCCTGCACCTCCATCCAAGCCCCTGCTGGGGTGGAATGTGCTGGTGGTTGCTGGGTGGGGGAGGGGAAGGGAGGCTGGGCAGCCCAGGTGCCAGGGATTGGGATGGATGATTGAGAAACCTCTCTCTTATCTCTGTCTCTCCAGTGGTCTATTTGAATTCACCCCTACCCCCAGCACAAGGTAAACACAAAGTGAACAGTGCCCCCTGGAGTTGTTCAGGAAGTGGACCTGTTTCTCTTCCTTTTTCATTCTCTCTCCTTCCAAACACTGGGGCTCAAGCAGGCTCAGAGCACTGAGATGCTATAGTGAGGTCTTTGTTAGGTTTTCTGTTTCCTGTCATGACAGCCAAGCCCCACAAGAACAAGAGGAAATCGATTCTTTATCAACCAGAGTCCAGATGTCGGCTCCAGAGCTGAGGGAGACAGACAGGAGCACAGTGTGGTGCTGAGGCCTCAGAGCCTGCTGCAGTGACAATCCTTGGTCACTAAACCAGCAGATCTCAGCCTGCCTGCAGCTCTGGGAGCTGCCCCAGGGATGGCAGAATCCCCCTAGTTTGCAAAAGGCCTTCCCCGGGCCCTGGTTTGGTGGGCATCCTGCCAGGAAAGAGTCATGGTACCCTGTGTTGGGCTTCAGCTGCTCTCCCCACTGGGACTGTCCCCATCTGTGAGGTTTGACCTGGGTTGAGGGGTGAAGGCACCATGGGTTTCTGCCATGGTGCCTTCTCTGCCCAGGACTCTCCTCCCCTGACAAGGTACTGCTCTGCACAGCTATTGGCCTCCTAGAAGGAGCTCCAATTAGGGTCTTCTGGAGCCAGGGAAGTGTTGAGGGTCCAGATTTCCATAAGGACCAATAGTGAAGTGATCTGATTGGCCTCTCAGCTCTTACTGTGCTGACTTTAGAAGCACTGGCGTAAAGTAGGACCTTCTTTTCTCTAATTCTGTAGGCTTCTCCAGGTCTCTTTGTCCCAATGAACACTTTCCTTTCTAAGTACCTATAACACAAGCATTATATCTAAACCACTCAGAGTTGTGGGACTGAGTTAAGCCTCCAAATCCATATTTAAGTAGAAGCCTTCACACTTTATTAAGAGGCTGGAAAAAGGAAAAGGAACAGTCAGGGAATAACACGGAGGAGTGGTTAGACCTTCAGAAAGTGTGGGGTACTGACGTAGGTGGCCACTGAAGGCTGTGACATTACCTCTTGGGGAGATGTCCTACCTCCTCACCCAGAATGCACCTCAGCACTTCTTGAGAGCTGACTTGGAGCCAGCCAAGCCCCAAATAACACAGCCGAGTTTGGGGGTTATGAGGTGCCAGTGCTTGAGAAGATGGTTGAAAGCTAGATTCAGCAGATGTGTCGTGATTACACCGGGTTGGCCTGTGCTAGTGCTTCAGGGGGCACAGGAGGGCAGGGCCTCACTGTCCTCATGGATTATGCACAAGTTGGGGTCAGAGATGGGAAAGGCTGAGGCGAGGTCATAATGCAGAGGAGAGGAGTGGGAAGAAGAGAGTGACATGGGGTGGTGGCCAGGGATGAGTGGCAGTGTGTTGTATCAGGTGACAGCACAGACTGGGGTTCCAGTCCCAGCCCCACCACTTCCTGGCTGTGACTCCAGGCAGGTTACTCAACTTCTCTGTGTCTTCATTTCCTCATCTGTAAAATGGTCATGCCAATAATTATACACACATCATTGGTTTGTTGTGAGGATAAAAAGAGTTAATAGTTATAAGGCACTTAGAACCATGTCTGCTACATGGTAGGGAATGTATTTTATAAAATGATTTGTTGGATACTAGAACCAGTCTCAGATTCAATCAGTCACAATGAAAGGAGCACAGCCCTGGTAGTCAAGAATAATAAAAAGGGAATTCCCAATCTATAACTTGCATCTCTCAAGAAACATGAAAGAGACTATAATTTGTAATTTCCAACAATTTTTATATTCCCAGTCCTCTTACCTCCACTTCTCTTCAATCTTTCATTCCACAGCTCTCTCCACCAATTCATGCCCCTGCCCTGCCCACAGGCTTCTCTTTCTCTTTCCTTCTGTGGCAGCCAGTGAGAATGCACCTCAGAGACCTCTTGTGACCACTGTGCCTTGGTAACCAAGTGAGGGTGCCAGCTGCTGGGATTCGAAATCCGTGGCTGCCTTTGCCTGGGGCCCCTGCTTCCATGGGCTGTTCCCCATGGAGGACAGAGTGCAGATGGGAGGCTGAGGCGGACCTGTTTCTGGATGACAGGGCGCCCCTTTTTCAGCCAACTTTGGCTCAAGGACTCACAATGGCTTTGCCAAACCTTCTCTAGACTGCACAGCAGGCCAGACTGGGACATGGTCACCCCCACCCCACCCCTGTTTCTTTTTCACTTGGGCCAGACCTGTGCTGTGGTCTAATAGCTCACTCTGGCTTCCCCAGCTCCCTCCCTATTTCCTTCTCCACCTGCATTTGCTTAGTACAATTCATGGACATTTAATCTCATCTTAGCATCTACTTCTCAGAGAGCCTGGACTTACCTCTTCCATCCCTCTTCGTTCATTATACAGATTGACTCAGCCTCCCTAGCTAAGGAGCTCTGTTCGGCTCCTCACATCGATCCAGCATCACCAAGGTGCAGCACTGGTCTGGCGTGTAGAGATCGCCTAAGGAAGCTAGAAAGGGGTGAGAAACTGGGCAGAGATAGTCCCTCTTACTCAGGTCATGGGGGAAGGGTTTACCTGGAGTATCTACTCATTGATACATTTTTATCCCAGAACTAGCAATACCAAAGAGCATTTTTAGTTCTTCCGTGTGCCAGGCACTGAGCTAAGAACTTTCGCTGCATTATTTCACTTAATCCTCACTGCAGCCCGGTGAGGCAGATACTATTATCCACATTTTACAGATGAAGAAAGAGAGGGAGCTTCATTACTGACCAAGGTCCTTGAACTAGTGTATAGGTGATGGAGCCAGCCTTGAGTCCTGCCTGTCTGAGCCCAGCACCCATGGTCTCAGTGAACTACAGCCTGTAGCATGCAGTGGCAGGTTCTGGGGCTACAGGACTCAGAGCAGCACAGAGCAGGAGACAGCCAGACCACAGCCTGAGGATGGCCCATCCCACCTCCTGGAGCTGGCTTTCTCCCAAGGACGAGGGAGAACCTGGGCTCGGGCCATGGGCCTTGCTGCCCACAAGGAAAGCAGCAGCTTTGACGGAAAGGGGTACAAAGAAAGGGGAGCTGGTGGGAATGGGGCAGAGGCATCTGCTTGAGAACATTCAATGTCATCCTAAATTAGATCATAAAAAGTAAATGCTTCTTAAAAGCAATTTTGCTCAGCAGGAGCTGTGCTGTCAAGTTGCCTGGTGATTCAGAGGCTCTCTGCCTCACAACGCCTGCTTGGGAGGTGGGAGTGAGGACAACATTGTGGGGAGCAATGGCCCAGCCTTGCCGTTGTCTGCTAGAGGTTGAATTGACCCAGTATGGTTGAATCCCAGCCGGGGCAACCTTAGCTCCTCTGCCTGGTGTGCTTGGTTCCTGCCATGGACTGGAGCACCCCCTTGGAGTTAGAGTTGGGCTCAAATCCCAGAAGCAGTACCCACCATGAGCTGTGTGACCTAAGAAGATTCATTAAACTTTTCTTAGCCTTAATTCTACCCTCTGATTACGGAAATGATGCCAGTACTTTGGCATTAGGTCCTTGAAAGGATTAAATGAAATAATCTCTGCACAGGGTCTAGCGCATAATAAGCACTCAAACATGCTCATTCGTTTTATTATTTACTGTTGTTTTTATTATTAACACCTACCTGAGAGATTAATAGTGGAGGCTTCATAGTGAAAGGAAAGAAAGTCACATCTCCTTCCAGAGATTACTGCTGCTCCCTGATGTGCAGTGTTTCATTCTCTTCTCAGGTCTCTCTTGCAGGGTTATATGTGGCATGGGGTGAGTTCTGGCCAGTGGAATGCAGGCAGGAGTAACCTACACCACTTCCAGACCAGGCCCATCAACACCTCCCACCTTGACCCTGCACCTTCTCTTTCTGTCTTGTGGTGACCTTGTTGGAGGTGTCAGTGCCAATGGTTAAAGCTTGGGTCCCTGTGTGACCACATGGAGCAGAGCTCTCCCACGGCACCACCACTGACCCCCTTTGGACTGCTGCATGAGTGAGACACAGCTTTACTGTGTCAAGTCATTAAGAATTTGAGGTTGTTCGTCATAGCACTTAGCCCACCCTGACTTTTATACAGCTAACCTACAACAATTTTGGACCTGTCTGTGGCTTCAGACTATTTGGAAGTGTCACAAAATGAGGGAGTGACAGGAAGCAGTCTCTAAAGCCCTTCTTAGCTCAGTCATTCTAGGTGGCTCACTGCTCCCTATGACTACGTAGTTAAGGAATGTCCCACACTCACCTGGGAACCTATGAGCCAGCAGTCCTACAAGAACCTTCTGAGGGGCCTGGAAACACCTCTTGGTCTCTCAATTCCTGGGTCTCAAGCCCTAGGCCAGCCCTGTAGTGACACTGGGTCAGCATTTTGGGGAAACAGCGATAGAGTCACTGAAGCTTCAGATCACATGAGTGCATCAGTGTGACTGAGCGTGTCCATGCCAGTGTGTGAGGGCTGCTGCTAAGTTGCTTTGCAAATATTTATTTGTAGCAATTTTTTCTTAAACAGCTGTTGGAGGGAGGGCCACATCTAATTTCCATATTTCTGGGTGTCAGCAGCCAACGTGCCAGTCTGAGGCCCCTGGGGCAACGGCTGTGTTCTCTGTCCCCCTTCTTTCCTTCTCTGCCCTGTCTCTGTCTTTCTTTCTCTCTCTACAGGCCTCTCCCCTTTTAACTTGGGACATCTTCACAAGTGGTCACCCAGGGAATGAGCTTGCCACAGCCCATCCCATCAAAGACTGTCAGAGATGGAAAGGACTTCGAGGGGATGGTCTCTCTGGAGGTGCAGAAAAAGAGAAGTGAAGCGGGAGAGGGGAGTAGAGAAGAAGGTAAAAGGGAGGCAGGCAGGAGGCAGGGAAGAATGGAGGGAAGTTCATGTGCAGGTGCTTAGTGAAGGGCAGGTGTTAGCTCTGACCTTGTGCTCACTTTATCTGAGTTAGGAGAGGCCTCCCAAAACCCCCTGCCCAGATTGCCTCTTGTCCACATGTCCATTGACTGCCTGCAGAGGCTCCTAAGCAGACAAGGCTGAAAGTGAGACGCTATGTGTAGGGCTATGGACAGAAGGGAAATGTGAGGAGAGAGGCTTCTGTGCCTCCGCTGGACCTGAGCTGGAGTCTGACATGAGCAAGGAGCCCTGATTCCACTTCAGCTGCTGAGACAGTTTTGCAAATGGTTAGAGCACAGACCCTGGGGCCAGGCTACCTGGGTTAGCATCCTGCTGCTACCATTTACTTGTTTTGTGCTCCTGGACAAGTTAATTAACCTCTCTATGTTCCATTTTCCTCATCTGTAAGTTAGGAATTGCTATGGTTTGAATGTGTCCCTCAGATTTCATGTTGAAAACTTAATCTCCAAATTCATATGTTTATGGCATTGAGGTGGGGCCTTTGGAGGTAATTAGGATTAGATGAGGTCATCAGGGAGGTAATTAAGATTAGATAAGGTCATCACATGATGGAATTGGTAGCTTTATAAGAAGAGGAAGTGAGACCTGAGTTGACAGGTTCTTGCTCTGTCACCAGGTCATGCCTTCCACCGTACTGTAGTGTATCAAGAAGGCTCTCATTTGATGTAGCTCCTCGACCTTGGACTCTCCAGCCTCCAGAACTGCAATAAATAAATTTCTTTTTAAAAATAAAACCCAGGCTGTGGTATTCTGTATGGCAACAGAAAATGGACTAAGATAAAAAAAAAATTGGTACCAGGAGTGAGGTTGTTGCTAATAGCAAATAACTGAAAAAGTTGAATCATCTTTGGAATGGGGTAATGGCCATAGGCTGGATGAATTTGGAGAAGCAGGCTTAAAAAGCCTGTATTGCCATGGGTGGAGCATTACAGGCAGTTCTGGTGAGGGCTCAAAAGAAGACAAGAAGATTAAGGAAAGTCTGAAACTTCTTAGAGCTTATTTAAGTGGTTGTGACCAGAATGCTAATAGAAATAAAGACAGTAAAGGCCATTTTGACAAGGTGTCAGATGGAACTGAGGAATAAGGTATTGGAAACAAGGGATTGTGTCCATCCTCAAGGGCTGTATGGAATGCAGAACTTAAGAGCAATAAATTAGTGTATCTGGCAGAAGAAATATCTAAGCAGCAAAGCATTCAAGCTACTGCATGGCTACTTTTAACCACTTACATTAAGCTGCAAGAAGAAAAAATGACTTAAAGATAAAATTTATAATTGGAAGAGAAGCAAAGTAGAAAGATTTTAGAAGCTCTCATTCTGGCCATGTAAAGAATGAAAATGTGTGTTCAGGTTAGGAAAGCAAGGGCGTGGCCCAGCAACCATTGGCTAAGGAGATTAGTATGGATAAAAGAGATCATTAAGACAATAGAAGAAAGACCCTGAAGGCATTTCAGAGATCTTTGAGGCTGCCCTTCAATTACAAGCCCAGAGCCTTAGGAGGGCAGAATGGTTTCAAGGGACAGGCCTGGGTCATCATCCATGGGCTCACTGCCCAAGGCCACCTCAAGTCTCTGCTTCCCACATTTGATGTAGTGGTCTTAAACCACTCCAACTGTGGCTCAAGTGGCCTTAGGTGTGGTTCAGCTTTGGAGCACATAAGCCACAAACCTGGGTGGCATCCACATAGTGCTCATTCTTAAGGCCCACAGAATGTAAGAGCCATGGCAACACTGCAGTCTCCACCTAGATTTCAAAGGATGTATTAAACATCCTGGAGGCCCAGACAGAGACATATTACAGGGGCAGAACCACTGCTAAGAGCCGCTAGAGAGCAATGCCAAGCAGAAATATAAACTATGTGCTGCCAAAGAGAGTCCCTGCCAGATCAATGTCTAGTGGAGCCACAGGGGCAGGGTTGCCACTGGTGCCCCAGAACTACAGAGCTACCAGTGTGGTAGCCTAGAAAAGCTGCAGGCACCCAACACCAACCTGTGAGAGCAACCACATAGGCTGTGACCAGCAAAGGCATGAGGGCAAGGCTGCCAGAGGACTTGGGGGCCCACCTTCCACCCCAGTGTGTCCAGGAGGCAGCACATGGAATGAAAGATTTTTCTCCAGCTTTAAGACCTAATGTTGTTTTCTCTGTTGAGGGACCAGTCACCCTTGTTTTCTTGCCTCCTTTCCCCTTTGGAATAAGAATGTCTGTCCTATGCCTGTCCCACCATTATGTTTTGGAAGTATAACTAGTTTAATTTCACAAGCTCACAGGTGGAAGGAATTTTCATCAAGATGAATTGTGGGCTGGCCCGGTGGCGCACTGCTACAGTGCGCTGCTTGGGAGTGCGGCGGCGCTCCCGCCGAGGGTTCGGATCCCACATATAGACCGGTTCCCGCTCACTGGCTGAGCGAGGTGCAGGCGCAACACCGAGGGTTGCGATCCCGTTGCCGGTCCTGGTCCGGTACGGGCGCGACACTGAGGGTTGCGATCCGTTGCCAGACACGAAAAAAGGAAAAAAAAAAAAAAGATGAATTGTGCCTTGGGTTTCACCTGTATCTCACTCAATGAGACTCTGGACTTTGGACTTTTGAGTTGGTGCTGGAACAAGTTATTGAGTAATGGACTATTGAGATGAAATAAATGTATTTTGCATGTAAGAAGGACATGAATTTGAGGGGCCAGGGCAGAATGGTATGGTTTGAAGGTGTCTTTCAAATTTCTTGTGTTAGAAACTTAATCCCCAGATTTATGTTTATGGCATTTGGAGGTGGAGCCTTTGAGAGGTAATATGTATTCAATAAGGTCATTGGTGTGGGGCCCCCATGATGGAACTGGTTGCTTTATAAGTAGAGGAAGAGAGACCTGAGTTGGCACACCCTTGCCCTCTCACATGTGATTCCCTCTGCCATGTTATGATGCAGGAAGAAGACCCTCACCAGATGTGGCTCCTCAAACTTGGACCCCAGCCTCCAGAACCATAAGAAATAAATTTATTTTCTTTACAAATTTTTCAGTCTATGGTATTCTGTTATAGTGACAGAAAATGAGCTAAGAAAGAATAATGATAATTCACAGTTGTTTATCAAATAAGTTAAAATGAAACATACTTAGAATTGTGCCTGGCACATAGTAAGCACTCTGTGAATGATAACCATTATTATACATAGCCCACGAAGAAGCCAGAAGCAAAGCTGCTGCTCTTGTAGGGGCTGTATATAGAAAATAGACAGTGTTTAGCCTATACCCAGATCCCCTTCTGGACCAAGACCAAACAGACCTAAACTAACTTTCAAGGCCTCTTCCCTGGGTTCAGCCTTCTAAGGATGGAATCACCACTGGCCCACAAACCCCTAGGCCTGAAGATTAACCAAAGGATGGCTGTTTAGAGGGTGGGAGCAAAAATAGATGGCACTTGAACCTGTGGGCCGGGGAATCCACCCCTATGTGCACGAGACCCCTGGTGCTGTGAGTTGGAGCTGGGGGTGTGAAAAGAAGGGGGACAAGAAGGGATTTTCTGTATCTTTGCTTCAGGCTTTGTAAACTTTAGGGGAGAAACTGCGTAAAGATATAAGGTTGGCATCTATCTCCAGCTACCCATCCTCGCTCAGCATGCTTCGCTTATTTTAGTCCTGATGCCAAGGCAGGACAAAGGCACTGGCCTGGGCCTCCCTAGCTAACTAGAATGGATGGGCAAGGACCAGGCACTCACACCAGCCAGCTGGGACTCACTGGTAGTCTTGATGGTGAGGATTCTGAGCTGGGCTCCAGGAATAGGAGCTTCTGGCATTCAAGGCCAGCCTTTCCAGACTGTAGGACTGAGTTCAGCTCTCCGAGCTTTGCAAGACAGACATCTTAGGAACCTTCCAGTGACTCTGGGCTCTGCAAATCAAGCTGCTAGATCCCCAAAGGCAGACTGTTAGTTTAGGTTTTTGGATTTCAAGAAGCAGAGACTCAATTAGGGTTCCTCAAGTAATGCAGCATTTGTGGTAAAGATGCACATGAGAGTAGGAAAATGGGAACACTAGCCACAAAGCCTGCATTCCAAGGTGCTCTGGAGAAGCTGAACAAACAAGCTCTGGAAGGAGCAGGCCCCAAGGTGAGCCAGGCCTAGGCTAGGCTGAGGGAAGAAGGCCCTTCAGATCCAAGAGGTTCTGGGACCCAGCAGTGGCATTAGGCACAGTCCTGACATATCTGATATCCTCTCCATGCTTTTGCCCCTCTCCACATCTGCCCATTTCTCTTCCTGCTACCACCTGGCTTCCTTGCTTTCTGCTCTAACTTCTCTCAGTCTCATGGCTTCTGCTTGCTCAGGACTTTGGCCCACTCATGGCCCCACATGCTCCCCTGCCCAGCCTCTCTCTACCTCATGACCCTTCAGCTTCTGTGTTCACTGCTAACTACCCTATTCTTTCCATATTGCTTTAAGTCATTAATGTCCGGGGAGAATTATCAAGCCAGGCCAACTCCTTGGCCACTGGACAGTCTATGGATTGGCTACCCCCAGTTCACTCAACTGTACCCAGTTGAGGGGGTTGCTGCATAATCTAGAACATGGCTGCCAAGGGGCTGTGGGGAGGACAGGTTCCCTGAAACAGGGACAACAGGAGTAGCAAACGCCATAACCAATCAGTGAGAGATGGAGTCTGAGGGTCAAGAGCCCTTCCCAGGGTTCACCCCTTGCTTCCCTGTTCTGCTATTTCTCCTGCAAATGTCTTCCAGTCTAACCACAAAAACCCAGAACCTGGGGTCTCAGCAAGAGGACATCTGAAGAGAACTGCTGATCCACACAATGTCTGACTCTCTAACCCTGCCCCCTTTCCCTCCTATTCTTTTCATTCTCCTCTGATTAGAAGTGACTGAGTTTACTTAACTTCTTTTTCAAACAACAAAATCAACAATGCTCCAGCAAATATTTGATGATTAGCTTCTATAATAAAGTTTCTCTACTCAGCCCCAGAATTTCATCTGAACCCAGTAGAAAACTAGAGCATGTGAATATTTATCACAAATTATGTTTTACTATTTACTTTCATATACATCATTTTATTTGGTCTTATTAACACTAGTAGTAAGTAAGATACTACCATTATACTCATTTCGTGGATGAAGAAATTGAAGTTCAGAGAGGTTCAGTTACCTGCCCAATCCCCCTAAGGATCAGTAGAGGATTCAGCACTAGAGCTTGGGTTGCAGTGCCTCCTTCTTGGAATTCTATAGCATCCCTTGTCCTATGGGATAAAAGTTACTTTGTGGCTAGGACCTTACATGATCTTTGCTGACATTCCTGTTTTTGACTCCACATTCCCCCCAAAGAGTCATCTCTTCTTGGATGAGTATGATACCTGAGGTTTCTTCTCCCAGTGCTAACTTCCCAGACTAGGTCATAACTTCTTGCCAGTGCCCACCTTTCTTCCAATCTATGTGCTCCTCAACCCACTCTTTCCTGTCTATGGTCCTGGACTCAGGATGTGCCACTTTGGGTACCTGGGGAATTGTCACGGTTTCCTCTATTCAGAAGACACTCCTTGCCTGAGGCCTTTGCTTGCCAGGATCCCCATTGCTAAACTCCAAGGCTACTGAGCTGGCCTGGCCTCACACTTCCAACCAGCAGGTGGTGCAGGATTCTGAGTGTCACACCAGGGATTTAAGTTGAAGCCCCATGCCTATAGCTGGTCAGCTGAATCATGGGATTTCCCTACCTCCTGAGTTTAAAAGAAAAACCTGTGGATCAAGAGTAAGACAAAATCTCAACGTTGGACAGATCATCTAGGCAAAAAATCAACAAAGAAATGCAGGATTTAAACCACACTTTAGATCAGTCAGACTTGACAGATATCCGCAGAACATTTCATCCAACAACCACAGAATATACATTCTTCTCATCAGCACATGGAACATTCTCCAGGATAGACCACATGTTAGGTCACAAATCAAGTCTTAACAAATTTCTAAAAATTGAAACTATTTCAAGTATCTTTTCAGACCACAACAGATTAAAACTAGAAATCAATAACAAGTGAAACTCTGAAAATTATACAAGCACATGGAAATTAAACGACATGCTCCTGAATGACATTTGGGTCCAAGAAGAAATTAAACAGGAAATCAAAAAATTTCTCAAAAGTAATGAAAATAAAGACACATCATACCCAAACCAGTGGGATACTGCAAAAGCAGTACTACAAGGGAAGTTTTGCAATAAACACATACATCAAAAGAACAGAAAGATTTCAAATAAGAAACCTAATACAACACCCCAAATAACTAGAAAGAAAAGGACAATCCAATCCTAAAATTAATAGATGGAAAGAAATAATTAAGATCTGAGCAGAACTGGGCCGGCCCAGTGGCGCACTCAGTAGAGTGCGGCGCTTGGGAGCATGGCGGCGCTCCCGCTGAGGGTTCGGATCCCATATACAGACCGGTCCGCTCACTGGTTGAGTGTGGTGCGGGCGCGACACCGAGGGTTGCGATCCCGTTGCCGGTCGCGGTACGGGCGCGACACTGAGGGTTGCGATCCCATTACCGGTCACGAAAAAAGACAAAAAGGAAAAAAAAAAAAAAGATCTGAGCAGAACTAAATGAAGTAGAAACCCAAAAATGATACAGAAGACCAATGGAAAAAAAGTTTGTTTTTCAAGAAAATAAACAAAATAGACAAACCATTAGATAGGCTAACTAAAAAAAGAAGAGAAAAGACTCAAATAACACAAATTAGAAATGAAAAAGGAAACATCACAACTGATACCATAGAAATACAATGAATCACTAGGACTATTATAAACAACTATATGCCAACAAATTTGAAAACCTGGAGGAAATGGACAAATTTTTGGACACATACAAATTACCAAGACTGAACCTAGAAGACACAGAAAACCTTAACAAAACAAGAACAAACAATGAGATTGAAGCTGTAATCAGCAGTTTCCTAACAAAGAAAAGCCCAGGACTGGATGGCTTTACTGCTGAATTCTACCAAATCTTTAAAGATGAATTAACACTGATTCTCCACAAACTATGCCAAAAATTGAAACATAGGCCATTCTCTGAAACTCATCCTATGAGGCCAGTATCACCCTGATATGCAAACCAGACAAATACACAACATAAAAAGAAAACTACAGGCCAATATCTTTGATGAACATAGATGCAAAAATCCTTAATAAAACATTGGCAAATAGAATATTACAACACATTGAAAAAATTATACACCAAGATCAAGTGAGATTCATCCCAGGGATGCAAGGATGGTTAAACATATGGAAGTCAATAAATATGATACACCAAATCAACAAAATCAAGGACAAAAATCATATGATTATCTCAATAGATGCAGAAAAAGCATTTGACAAAATTCAACATGCCTTCATGATAAAGGCTTGCAGCAAATTAGGTATAGAAGAAAAGTATCTCAACACAATAAAAGCCATATATGACAAACCTACTGCCAAAATCATCCTGAATGACAGGAATGAGACAAGGATCAAGGAAGCCCACTCTCACCACTCCTATTTAACATAGTACTGGAAGCACTAGCCAGAACAATCAGGCAAGAGAAAGGAATAAAGGGCATCCAGGTTGGAAAAGATGAAGTCAAATTGTCCCTGTTTGCAGATGACATGATTGTGTGTATAGAAAAGCTCAAAGACTCTACAAGAAAAACTCTTACATTTGATAAGCTATTTCAGTAAAGTTGCAGGATACAAAATTAAGATGCAAAAACCAGTCATAGCATTTTAATACTCTGACAATGAACTACCAGGGGGAAAAAAAAAAGAAAGAAAGCCCATTTACAATAGCCACTAGAAAAATAAAATGCCTAGGAATAAAGTTAACCAATGAGGTAAAAGATCTCCACAATGAGAACTACAAATCACTTTTGAAAGTAATTAAAGAGTACACAAAAAGATGGAAAGACATTCCATACTCTTGGAATGGAAGAAATAACACTGTGAAAATGTCCGTAATGCCCAAAGCAAACTACAGATTCAACACAATCCCCATCAAAATGCCAATGACATTCTTCACAGATATGGAAAAGACAATCCTGACATTCATGGAACAACAAAAGACACCAAATAGCCAAAGCAATCCTGAGCAAAAAAATAATAAAGCTGGAGGCAAAACACTACCTATCTTCAAATTATACTACAAAGCTATAGTAACAAAAACAGCATGATACTGGCATAAAAACAGACACTTAGCCCAATGGAACAGAATAGAGAACCCAGAATTCAATCCATTTACCTAGAGCCAACTGTTCCTCAACAAAGGCACCAAGAACATTCAGTGGGGAAACCACGGCCTCTTCAATAAACGGTGCTTAGAAAACTGGATATCCATGTGTAGAGGAATGAAACTAGACCAGGGTCTCTCACCATATACATAAATCAACTCAAAATGGATTAAAGACTTAAGTATATGTTTTGAAACTCTAAAACTCCTAAAAGAAAATATAGGGAAACACTTCAGGAAGCAGGACTGGGCAAAGACTTTATGAATACAACCCCCAAAGCCCAGGCAACAAAAGGACAATAAACAAATGGGGTTATATCAGACTCAAGAGCTCCTGCACAGCAAAAGAAACAATTAACAGAGTGAAAAGACAACTACAGAATGTGAGAATATATTTGCAAACTATGCATCTGATATAGGATTATTATTCAGAATATACAAGGAACTCAAGCAACTTAACAGTAAAAAAAACAACCTGATTAAAAAATGGGCAAAGGAGCTGAATCAGCATTTCTCAAAGGAAGACACACAAATGGTCAACGGACATATGAAAAAATGCTCAGCATCACTCAACATCAGGGAAATGCAAATCAAAACCTCACTAAGATATCATCTCACCCCAGTTAGACTGACTAATATCAAAAAGACAGAGAATAATAAATGCTGGTGAGGATGCAGAGAAAGGGGAATCCTCCTACACTGTCAGTGGGACTGTAAATTGGTGCCATCATTATGGAAAACAGTGTGGGGGTTCCTCAGACAACTACAGATAGAACTGCCATATGATCCAACAATCCCACTGCTGGGTATATATCCAAAGGAATGGAAGTCATCATGTCGAAGGGATACCTGTACTCCATGTTTATCACAGCTCTATTTACAATAGCCAGGAGTTGGAACCAACCTAAATGTCCATTGTCAGATGACTGAATAAGGAAAATGTGGTATATATACACAACAGAACACTACTTTGCCATAAAAAAAATGAAATACTGTCATTCACAGCAACATGGATGAACTTAGAGAAAATTATGTTAAGTAAAATAAGCCAGGCATAGAAAGAGAAATACTGCATGTCTTCACTTATAAATAGGAGCCAAAAAAGAAAACAAAAGTGAATAAATAAGTAAAAAAAGAAAGATACAACAATCACAAAAATATATTGAACTGTCAAAGGAAGAGAATAGAACTGAGGTTACCAGAGGTGGGGAAGGGGGTGGATAAGGGAGGAATTGGTAAAGGGCCATGAAAATTGATTACATTGTATAATGTTGAACATACTTATTATCCTGATTTGGCCATCACATATTGCACACAGATATTGATATTCAATGCTGTACCCCACATATATGTACAATAAGCTATGCTCTAATAAAAAAAGAATAAGACAAAATCTGAGCCAGGTTCTAGGAGAGAAGGAAGGAAAGGCAGAGTCTACAGGAAATTTTTACTTAATTGCATTATATGATCTGGAAGAGAATACAAAGAAGAAAGCTGGAGCTCTGCCTGCCTGGAGTGAGGAAGGTGGGTGGAGAAATTCCCCCTTAATCAGAGCATGGTAGGAAGCCAGGAAAGCTGCGGCTCTAGCTGATTGCTGCTCTAATGGTTACTGGGATAGAGAGGGCCATGCAGCAAAAGTGTGCAAGCTGTGCATGTGTGTGCATGTGTGTGTGTTTACAAGCAAGTGATTGCTGGTGCCTGTGCATTCCTGACCAATGGTTGGCTTTCCAGGTATCAAAGTGCTATCAGGTTTTCCTTTTAACTCCTCAAGCATTTCTTTCATGGCATTTGTGAGGGTCAATAAGATAGAGGTTGACATCTCTCTCATGGAACTGTTAAGGTGAATGTTCCCAGTTGGCAGGAGGTTGTGCTCCATGCAGTCATCCAGGGACCCAGGTTCCTTCCATATTGCTTCCCCGGCATCTTCGGTTCCCAAACTTGACTATACACTGAGTCTAATGGCAACCAAGTTTGAGAAGCACTGTCATGGAGCATTGCCCTTGTCTACATGGTCAAAGCTGGATCACAGGCACACACAGGCCTGGAAATTGCAATGCTTCCACTGACATTCTATTGGTCAGAATTTGGTCATGGAATATAAACCCCTAATTATAATATGTGTGATAAGTGCTAAGATCCTTGCTAGAACCTGAAGGAGGGGCATCTAAGTCATCTCTGGGAAATGAGTGAAGCCTTCTTAGAGGACATGACCTTGATAGCTACATATGACTTTGGGCTAGCTTGGTTTGTTTACGTGTTTGACTTCTAGCCTTGGTCTCTTAATCCACACAGTGGAGCTAATAACTGAAACTGCCTCAGAGAGTTGTGAGGACTATGCAAGATAAGTCTTGCAAAGTACTTAACACAGTGCCTACCCATAGTTAGCACTGAATAAAAATAAGGTGCTCTGTTACTGGTATTTTCTGGGATAGTTAAGGACTGTGGAGATTGGAAGCCTTTATGGGCCAAGACACAGCCAGGTCGAAGACTGGATTTTAGCTTCTTCCTCTGGTTAGAGAATAAGATGAGGCAGCCTGAACAGGTGCCTGGCAAAAGCTGCTGCTGGTGTGTGTGTGTGTGTGTGTGTGTGTGTGTGTGTGTGTGTGTGTGTGTGTGTGTTGGGTAACAGGAGTAGGGATAGCAGAACTCAACCATTTAGGAAGGAAGGGAACAGTGTAGTCTGCCTTTACCCAGAATCTGACAGCAGAGACTGTCTGGTTGGACTTGCCTGTGGCCTCTCTGCCTGCCTGGCTCCAGGGGTAGCGTGAGCCCTCAGATGCAGGCAGAGGCAGGAGGACATTTTGAGCCCATGATGCCCTCGTGTCTGCAGCAGACACAGCTGGAGTCGGCTCACATTTTCCAGTTCTGGCTTCCTTTTCAGTAAGAGTCAGTATTGAACTTCTACTGAATCCTTGAATCCTTGTTCTCTCTCTCTCTTCACCCACACCCCACCCCCGATTTGCTGCCCCAGACAAATGTGCTCTGTGTTTTCTATGCTGTGCCTGTCCTGTTCTCTGGAACGTTTCTTTCTCTCTGTAGAGCCGATGGGTCCAGCAGTTCCCTTCAATTCCTATTACTTCCTCAGTTCTAGGATTCCCCTCCCTTTCTCTACTGAAATGAAAGTAAAAAATATCAGGATAACACATGAAGAAGGCTCAGTTAAATAGGGTGCAGAGTTCAGGGATTGCTATGTATTCACTGAACCTCCCAGAGCCTCTAGCACCTGGGGTGGGCGCATGGAAGAGATGCATCCTTCTGAGTAGCTAGAAATTTCCATTGGAGAGTCGGAGGGTGTCAATTCCAGGGGGAGTCACCCAAAGACTGGGGTGTGCCTCAGCTCGTACCTAGGCCAGCTGCTCCCAGGTTCAGACAGGCCTGGTTTTGTTTTTTTGGTTTTTTGTTTGTTTGTTTGTTTTTTGGTTTTGTCCTTAAGGGTTTTCAGAGGCA
Organism: Galeopterus variegatus; assembly: GCF_000696425.1. Lineage (NCBI taxonomy): Eukaryota > Metazoa > Chordata > Mammalia > Dermoptera > Cynocephalidae > Galeopterus > Galeopterus variegatus. The sequence continues at coordinate 320,585 of NW_007727758.1, read as the reverse complement.
GTGAGAGTCTCCAGCCTTCTCAGACCTGCTATTGCCCCTGGCACATAAGGAGATGGTTCGTTTCTCTTCTCTCTCTTTTCTTCTTCTTCCCCAAAGTGCCTCCATAATTGCCATTGTGCTGGTAATAGTCACGGATGCCTTAGCAGCCCTTCTCTCCATCCAATCATCTTCTCTCCAGCTCTCTCCCTCTCGCAAACACCTGCCCATCAGCTCCTTTCAAAGATTCATAAACCAAAGGAGAAGAAATTTGGGGATGGGGTGAGGAGAGAGATAATTTTTCTCTGTCTGTTACAGCACTCTCCAAACCAAATGAAGAAATATAAACCGTGTTTCCTTTCTCCATCTGTAGTCACAGTGGCCAGCTCTGTGAGGAGGGACAGCAAAGGAGAAGAGAAGCAGAAGGGACTAGGCTGGGTCAGGCCAGGGGCCACCCATACACCTGCTGTGGGCTTCTCAGTTATTTACACGGCATCAAAAAAATCTGCCCAGATTTTCCAGCAGAGGGATCACATCTCCCTAGTAAAATGGCCTTGTTAGAAATTTCTGTTTGGTGGGGAGGGAGTTGTGTGTAAAGAGGTGAGCGAGAAAGACACAGAACCTGACCTCAGGGAGCTCAGAGTCTGATGGGGGAGGCAAGCACATAACAATGAAGTGTGACCGTTGCACAGTGTCACAGCATCCAGTGGTGGAGGGGCCTAAACCAGGGGAGGTGTTGGAGTTTTCCCAAAGGAAGTGGCAACCACACTGAGGCTTGAGGAGGAAGATGGGAGAAGACAGCCAGGCAGAAGTACGTGTTTGAAAAACCATTCGAATGCATTGGGGTGGGGTTGGTTGGCAGATTGGAGGTGGGAGAGCAGTTAGGAATTGTTGCAGCAATCTAGGCAAGAGATGATGGTGGCCTGAACCAGGTGAATGACAATGGGGATCAAGAGACTGAAGAAAGGTAACAGGCCCTTGGGAGATTGAGTTAATAGGACTTGGTGAGTTATTGAATGTAAGGGGTAAGAGAGGGACACCCAGATTTATGGCTTGGACAACGGTGTAGATGCAAGTGTCATTCTTTGAGTCAGGGGACACAGTGTGGGGGAAAGATTGGGCATTAGGATAGTTAGGGGCTGCAGGTGATGCTTTCAGTTTGGGCCACATTAAGACTGAGTTGTCTGTGGCCAACTAGTGCAGGTGGTCAGTAGACACCAGGACCACTTGGTTGTTCCAGGAGGCAGGCATGGGGACAATTCACGTGCATCTGGGAATTTGTAAAACTGGTCTAGATCTCTCTTCTGACCTTCCCTGTGCCTGACATTCCAAGTCAGGGTCAGGTACCTCTCCTGGTGATCCCACAGCTCCCTCCCTCCCCTGCCATAGGCCACATCTCAGATGCCTGGAAGGCTGGACGTTTTGCTTTAGTATCTGTTTCCCCTACTACTTTTAAGCTCCACAGAGGCAAAGACTGTCAGTCTTGTTTGCTTTGTATCTCCAGCCCCCATCATATGATAAAGTTCTTACTCATGAGTTTTTGATGAACATATGTGTGAATCAATGAATGCATGCATGTATGATCTTGTCAATGGGGTGTACATCTCTGTACATCTCAGAGGAACAGAAACTATATCGAAGCCACCATTGTCCTATCTCTCAGCTGCCCTACACCAAGAGTTTCCTAGAGAGTCTCTGCCTCTCCACTCTCACCCATCTTCAATCTATTTTCCGCACAGAAGTCAGAGATCTTTTTAAATATAAATGGAATCATGTGACTCTCCCACTCAAAACTCCTCAGGGCTGTTCACAGCCCTGAGAATAAAAGCAAAACTACTTAACAAAGCATATCAGAATCTGCAGGCTCTAGCCCCACCTACCTCTTCAGTCTTAGGCCATGCCCCCCCTTGCTCACTTTGCTCCTACTGCAGTGGGTGTCTTTCCTATCTCCCAGCATTTGCGTGCAGATGTGCACAAATTTGTGTGCATTTGTGTGCAAAGAACAGTGCACGCACTGTCCTTTCTGCCTGGAAAACATCTTCCCTCTGTCTTTGCCCAGTTCATCTTTCAGGTCTTTTCTAGTCCCACCTTCTAAATTAGACACCAGCCCCCACCCCCACCCCCAATTCTTTTCTGTCTTCTAGCACTCTGTTCTTTCCCCCAAGCCATCAGAGAGACGAATGTAGCATGTGTCTGTTTGCTTGCTTAAATCCTATCCCTCACCTGTACTGTGAGCTCCACATCTACCTAATGTCTGTATGGTGTCTGGCACATACTCAGGGTTCACAAAGTATTGGGGGAATGAATGAATGAGCATGTCAGTTCAGCTGCCGGGAGGGAAAGAGGACGTGTCAGTCCTGTTGTATTAGGGAGGCAGAGGTCCTGCCAGATCAGGTGTATTAAGGAGACAAAGACCTTCAGTCATCCATTCAGTCATGCAGCCATTCATTAATGCACTTAAACACTTATGGAGTACCTACTATGTGCTAGGGGCTACACCAGATGATGGGGACTCAACCACGGACAAGACAGACAGGTCCCTGACTCTTTGAGGTTTATATTCTAATATCAATAAGCAAGCAGACAAACAAAATCATTAGTAGCTTGGGTCACACACGGGAGGAAACTGAACAGGATGGTGTGTAGAAGAACATCAGGTCAGATGCATCAGGGGCTTGGAGCCTGGCTGCTGACATGTCTGGGGCCTGGGGCAGCTGAGCCTCTCTCAGGCTCTTGGCTGACAGGCCCTCTGTAGGACAGAGGGAGGGCAAAGGATAGAGCCACCACAGACCTCAGCCAGAGGGCTCCAGAGTCCAGGTGGGCTTCTTCCTTCCTCAATTTGTCTGTCCGGAGCAGAGGCTGGGGTTGGGGGTCAATTGTGAGAGAAGGTGACAAGCTCAAACCTCAATCCCTTTGCTGTCCCCCCCTCTTCACCCTTTTGGTAACATTTTTAAGAATTGATACTCTTAGGTTTCAATAAAGGCAAAACGGTCTTCAAATCAGAGGCAGGTGTTTTGTGAATTGAAGCATATCATGTTCCTGCCCTCCATCCCCCTTTCCGGCCACACCCAGCATCCCAGCAAACCCCCTGCTCCGAGGACAGCTGCCCTGCAGAAGCTTCTGTGCCACCTCTGCATGAGAGAGAGTAGCAGAGAAGTCAAGAGAGGCAGGGAGGTATCAGAAGAGAACATCGCTGTGGCTGGCAATATCAGGCAGCTGCCCCATGGCCACCACTGTCGCTCTGTGCAGGAGGCAGCACAGCGTGGTGGGATTGCTGGGCCAGATGGAATGTACTTACCCTTTCTGGTCCTTAGTCTCTTTCCTGGAAAACACAGCTGATGACTGTGAGTGTTCATCGAGTCCTTTCGGGTGCTGGCACCACCCTCAGGGCTTTACACGAGCAATCACATATAGTCCTTGCAGCAGTCCCGGGAGGTAGGGGCCAGGCCTCCCTATGGCAGACGATGGCTGGGATTCCCAGAGTTTAAGGCCTGTGCCCCTGGGCCCCCAGCTGGTAGGTGGAAGAGACAGGATTGGAACCCAGGCAGTTTGACTCCAGAGCCTACACTCAACACAGAATACCTCCCTTCATCGGTATTTGTGAGGGAGAGTGGAAATAGACATTGCAAGAGAAAGGCCTGCTGATCACATGCCACCTCCTTGCATTGCTGCAGTCCAAAGTATTGCCCCTCTGCCCTCCAATGTTCTTTATTATAAGTTCACTCCATGAGTTTGGCCATTGCTGGCTTCAGAACAGGGATCCTCCTATAAGGAATTAGAAAAACCATGTATTCCCTCACATATTTTTAATTTGATGACTAGATTTTTTTTTGTTACATGTTTAAATAATTTCACAAGGTGTTTTTTCAGGTTATTATAAATATTGCCATTTTTATAATAAAATTGCTACAGCATTCTTTTAGATGTGTTGGAAGGAAATTAAATACCATTGCCCTTTGATATCTACCAGCATCTACTTAAGAACAGCAATATCAAAACAAACAAAAAACCAAGCCCTTTAATGGTTGGCAATTTTACTTGATTCATTTTTCCCCTTGAATTTCATTTCACTTCTGCATGGAATTTTATTGTAATATTATACAGTCTTATGCTTTAAAGTCTTTCATTGATCATCTTATCATATATACATTAAGACTAATTTTTTTTTTTTTTTTGTCTTTTTTGTCTTTTTCAGTGTCCGGCAATGGATCGCAACCCTCAGTGTTGCCCCCGTACTGGACCGGGGACCGGCAACGGGATCGCAACCCTCGGTGTTGCTCCCGTGCCTCGCTCAGCCAGTGAGCGGGAACCGGTCTGTATGTGGGATCCGAACCCTCGGGCGGGAGCGCCGCCGCGCTTCCCAAGCGGCGCACTATCCAGTGCGCCACCGGGCTGGCCCCCGAGACTAATTTTTAAAGTCAATTCTTGTGAACATAAAGCTTTAAGTGGTAAAGTAGTTTTCTTCTCCTTGAAATACTATTATAATAATTAGTAGTATATAATTGATCGATACAATATACAAACATAAAAATTTTGATGAAAATATATTAAATATGTAAAGCAAAATATTTTGGGAAAAATATTTCTTAATGAGAGAATTGATGCTCCCTTTTAAAATTAATTTGTGCCCATGGATGAATATTAATTATTGCTACAACATTCATAACAAAAGCAAAGAAGGTATGAGCCACTAGTAAATGGGAGGCATACCATAGCATATTTATTAATAATTACCATTAAGAGCATTATTTATGATAGAATCCATAATCTATTTTCATTAAATTAATCTAAATCCCATAAGCTCATGGTAGGAATAAATAAATGAACAGACACGTGGCTGATAGCAGGAAGGAGATTGGGCCTAAGAGAAAAATGCATCTGGACACACCTCTACTATGAGTTCCTATGACTTAAGGTGTAATGTTGAGCAGCTGGAAGTAAGTGTGGAACTTTTCACCTTCTCCTCCTTGAAAGTGTTCAAAATATGTAACTGAGACTTGAACGAACCATAGGTGAACACCTGCCACCTGCCAAGCTCTTTCTCATTACCGAGTGTGGTGAAAATGCAGAGTGTGTGCTTTGTAGGAGACTGATACTTCCTGTAGCTTCTGATAAATCTTCAACATTCTAATTCTAAGTTACATGGAGGTTTGCCATGAATTTGTTACCTGGATGAAGTAAGGCTGCCTTCAATATTTCTTCCAAATTCTCTCCCTGCTCTTTGCTGGTGGGCTTGTCCCTCAGGAGTTGGGGAAGGAAAAGATGGGGTTTTTGAATTAAAACTCATCATTCCCATCAGCGCATGAATTTGGAACATCCCAACATGTCATACCTTATTATGAACAGAAATATGTGTAAGTCGAGGAAAGACAGGAGCACCCTGCAAGATTTACTGTGCCTTGAAATTAAGGAGATTTTATGGACACTGACTGGGGCAGGTACTTGGAGTGGCTGTTAAATGTCCATCTCACTCTCCTGTTTGGACACAATGGAAAGCAAACAACTGTATGTTCAGTGCTGTCTTGTACATAGGATTAGGGGTATAGTTAACGTTTGCCTTTCGATGCACTGTGTGAGATTTGGAAGGCAGAAGTGAGACAGGAACATCCTGCTTGAAGCTATGAATGGCCTCCCCCTAGTCAGGAATTTTGAGATTTTTCTGCAGCAGATTCCCATGTTTAATCTCCAGCTTTCTGGGTGTCAAGAAACAGTCATGACATGGGCAACTTCTTGACGTCACTCTCTAATTCCTGGGTCACAGTTTTAGGGTCCAATCTTCAGTCTCCTGGTGTGCAGGGGCTGCTGGGCAGGGAGGGTGGCTCCACTGCCAGATAAGCATTGCTCTGGGGCTGGCTTGGAGAAGCGCCCTGTGGACTAGCTCTCTGCTGCTATAGAAGTGGCTCCAAGGGACCTACCTAGAATCCGCACTTGCAGCCTTCCTAGTAATTTTCTAGTAAGTGCCTAGTTCGTTGCATGAAATCCCTTCTTGCTTAAACTACCACAAAGGTTTTTGTTTCCTGCACTAAACCCCAGCTGGCATATTGATATTTTGAATCATCTCTTTTCTTGATGCTCAGGAGGTTTTTTACCTTCACTCAAGTTGTGCGTAATAGTAAGATTTAGAACAGGTAAGAGAAATACTTTTCTTTTTTAAAGTGGGGATATGTGATTATAAAAGCATTGGTGGGGAGGTAGGAACAGCATAACGTCTCAATGCAAGCATGTTCCACAGCAGATTGGTTTTAGGAAAGCGTGTGTGCATGCTATGGATGTGGAAATGGATTCCCTTAAATGTACCCACTCCCATAGTCCCTTTGGAAAATCCTCATGTGCCTCTAAATGTGAGATAGGAGGTGCTCAGGTTCCACAGGTTTGGGTTATAGGACATGCCTCTAAGTTTCAAACCATTCCCCAAGATTTCAGGCACATCCTCTAGGCCCTCCCCTAGAGGAGAGTTACTGTTGCTTGTTGAACCTATTTTTGGCACCAATTCAGGGAGATTAAGACCACAGGGGTGGACTTATGCAAATCCGGCAGCTGAGCATGCTCAATAAGAGAAATTTATACCAGCTTATATGACCCCAGTGACTGAGCATGCTCAATGGAAGGGAGTTTATCCTTTGAATGACCTTCCACTAGAAGTGCTAAAGAGCACAGAATATTCCTGAATATGCCTGGTGCATGTGATAACATTTGACCAACGATCATGCCCAAAAAGAGCAGCCACCCCCTTGATTGAATATTCATCAGATAGCAACACTATAAAAGCCGAATCCCAGCAGAAGGCAGGGCTGCTGCTCACTCTCCTGGGGCCAACCCGCACTCTGCTGGCTGAGGTGTGTGTGCTTTACTTTTGTCTTAAACTTACTTTTAGCAGGTGGCTGCTCACTCTCTTGGGCCAGCCTGCCCTCCGTACTAAACTTTAAGTGTGTATTTCCTACTTTGGTGTTAAACTTGGTGTGGGCCCTGCTCGGTCTCTGGAGCTAGACCGCACTCTCTCTGTGGAACCTGTATCTCTTGTCTGTTACAGTAAACCCATTCTCACTTTCTACTGTGACTCTGCCCTCGAACTCTTTCCCGTGGTGGAGTCAGGAACCTGGCAAGAGAATGGGGTGGGTTGAGGCCTGCTATCGACACCCCTGGGACCCCACCTCTGACATTGGACGTACCCTAGCTCAGAGAATTGATGCTCTTTAAAAAACTCTCTGGAAACTCTTATAAGAAAATGAAGGCTGCTGGTCATCAATCCCTCAGAGCATTGGTGGATTAGTGCAGTTTGTGAGGGACAAATGGCTGTGATTCTGATTTGGGGGGTTAGGGATGGCATGGAGGGAGGGTGGAGTATGACCATGCAGAGGGAGCATAGGGGAATCAGAGAGTGAATGTGGGAAGTAGGAGGGCTCTCCTGTAGCTTTTATCAGAACTGTATTTGACTAATTAATTAGCGAACCACAGTGTTTAATGTCCATCCAGCGCCCAGGACCTAGTAGTGCTCAGTCATTATTTGTTCAATGAACAAATGAACGCTTCCAAAGACTGGGAGGGGGGTACTAACTGGTGAAAGAACAACACTCCCCATTTCAAAACAATCTTTAGAAGACACTAGTGAGCATCAGCCCAGGGAGTGGAGATGCAGATTTGGGAACCCTCAGACCCTGTCCCAGGCTGGCTTGTAAGCTGTGCAGAACTGGGGAGTTGCTTCATCTCACAGAACTTTTTACTTTCAACAGAGAAAAAGGAGATTGTGAAAGTATTTGAATCATGAGATTTTTGTGAAGAGTAAATGCAAAAAGGTAGGTGGAAGAAATTCTTAGTACATTAGGAGGCACAATATATATAATATAATCTTGTTCAAAAATGTGTATCTTAATGTGTGCGTTTTATTTTTAAAATATAGATGTTATTCAGCGTTAGTAGATGTTGATGTATAGCTGTTCAAATAGAGTTTTGTTTTTATAAAAAGAGCAAAACTGAGCCATCAAGCAATTCTTTGCCTCCACTGAGATAGAACAGCACAAGCGGGCTGACACGGGAGCAAGGAGGATGGAGGTTAGACAGCAAGAAGAAATTCTTTACACAAATGTTATAAAGCATGGGCCAGGAGTCCTGCCACGGTGCAGGGAGTGGAATTCCTTGGAGGACTCCTCAGTGGGCTTTTTATCCTCTGGTTCTTGCATGAAGGTTTGGCTATTTATCTGTCAGTGGCTGGAGCTGGTCCCTTCGTCCGCTTCTCTCTTTCATCATGTCCACCAGTCTAACACATCGCACCCACTCACCCCCCACCAATCAGTGTAATTAAACTATTTAATGTTTGATGCAGGGTGGACTCCTGAGCTGTGGCTCTCTGTGGAGACACCTACAAATGCTTGATGGCTTTCAAGGCTTATAAGTCATTTTTGGGGTCACTCTTCCTGTTCAAGCCAGAAGCAGCCTATGGCTCATCTGGCAAGCTTTCAGAGAGTGGAGGAAGGGTGGCAGCCCCTAAATTCTGCACATGTCCTGGCCCACCCATGAAAGAGAGACAGACAGACAGATACACAGGTAGGCAGCAGGCGGGCATGCAGGCAGCTGTCATTTCAGATTACTTACATCCTTAAAAACAACTGAGAGTAGTGTTAAAATTAGACTGAACTAAAGGCATTTGGAGTTGAGGAAATTAGTTGAATACTTCCTCGGTAATTGCCGGTGAGGATGTGAAGGGTGTGCTGTACCTGAGAGAAGCTGATGATAAACAACTCGGGAAGCCAGAAATAAACACTCGCCTGCTCTCTTTCTTCTGTTTCTCGGAGGCGCCTCTGGATGCTTGTGTATAACTTTTGTCTCCTGCTCCTTTTCATTTTTTTCTGAGGGCAGAAGCTAAGGTGACCACTGATGTCCACTAACCCATGACAGAAGGGAGTCCCCAGCTGGGAACAGATTCCATGACATGTACTGATTGTCTGAGCTCTGCAAGACTTTCGGCTCAGCTGGAGGAGCCAGATGTGTACCCTGCCCCTTTGGGTATGTAATAGGAGTGGTAAGATATGCACATAAATAACTATAATCCAAGCTAGAGAGTGACCCAAGAGGCAAAACTAAAATGCAATGGAAGTTCCAGTGAGGAAGCTGTCAGAAAAACTTCCTGTTGGAGTTGTCCTCTGAACTGGGCCCGGAGAAGTGGGATAGTTTGGACATTATAATTTTGAATAAACACAGTATGATCCAAGTGGTTTGGATGGATCCTAAGTTGCACAAAGTTGAAACAAGGCTGGAGTAAAAGAGGGAAACTAAGGTCTGAGATGCCTTGAATGCTGGGCTAAGTCATGAGAAGGCATTTACTGATAGGTAGTGGGGATGTTGAAGGCTTCTGAGCATGACTGACAGATTTAGAACTGGGTTTCAGGAAGAATTACATGGCAGCAGGCTCTAGGCTGGCTTGGAGAAGAAGAGATAAAAGGCAGGGAGAACAGGGGTGATGGTAGCCTTGAAATGGGCAATGGCATAGGGCTGGGAACAGAGACGTCCCACCTAAGGACTGGGCAGACAGTCTTGGCTGTCTCCAGAATGTGAGGCCACCTTTAGCCACGGAGAACCTCTACTGCCCACAGAATAGTGTATCTTCCTCTAGGCTGGTTCTCCAAGTGTTCCATGATCATCTCCAAGCTCCCTCCTACCTCTTCCCTGTTGGTTTATGCTTCAGCAACATAGTTCTCTCAACATGGACCACTCTGGATCCCGCACACTTTTTCTTTTTCTTTTTTGTTTTCAGGTTAGATTTTTAATTTTTTAATTTTTATTTTTTATTTAATTTATTAATATACAATATAGTTGATTTTTGTGTCCCTTTAGCAATTCCTCCTTTTCCTACCTCCGTCTCCCCCTCCCCCCCATCAACATCATATCTGTTCACTTGTCTTAACAAAGTCAAGGAATTGTTGTGATTGTTGTGTTTACTCCTCCCCCCATTCATTTGTATATTTACTTATTTGTTTTTATTAGCTCCCACAAATAAGTGAGAACATGTGGTATTTCTCTTTCTGTGCCTGGCTTGTTTCATTTAATATAATTTTCTCTAAGTCCATACATGTTTCTGCAAATGGTATCATTTCAATATATTTTTTTATAGCAGAGTAGAATTCCATTGTGTAGTTATACCGCAGTTGCCTTGTCAACTCATCCAAGGATTGGCATTTAGGCTGGTTCCAACTCTTGGCTATTGTAAATAATGCTGCAATAAGCATGGGAGTACAGGTATCCCTTTGACATGATTTCCGTTCCTCTGGGAATATACCCAGCAGTGGAATAGCTGGGTCATATGGCAGATCTATCTGTAATTGTTTGAGGAAGCTCCATACCATTTTCCATAAAGGCTGCACTGTTTTGCAGTCCCACCAGCAGTGTAGGAGGGTTCCTTTTTCTCCACATCCTCACCAGCATTTGTCATTCTCAATCTTATGGATTTTAGCCATCCTAACTGGAGTGAGATGGTATCTCAAAGTAGTTTTGATTTGCATTTCCCAAATGCTGAGTGATGTTGAACATTTTTTCATGTGTCTGTTGGCCATTTGTACATCTTCCTTTGAGAAATGCCTATTGAGCTCCTTTGCTCATTTTTTAATAGGGTTACTTGTTTTTTTTTTTCTGTTAAGTTGTTTGAGTTCCTCATATATTCTGGTTATTAATCCGTTGTCAGATGTATATTTTGCAAATATTTTCTCCCACTCTGTTGGTTGTCATTTTGCTCTGTTAATCATTTCTTTTGCTGTGCAGAAGCTTTTTAGTTTGATATAATCCCATTTGTTTATTTTTGCTTTGTTTTCCTGTGCTTTGGGGGTCATATTCATAAAGTCTGTACCCAATCCTATTTCCTGGAGTGTTTCTCCTATGTTTTCTTTAAGGAATTTTATTGTTTCAGGATGTATATTTAATTCTTTAATCCATTTTGAGTTGATTTTGGTATATGATGAAAGGTACGGGTCTAGTTTCATTCTCCTACATATGAATGTCCAATTTTCTCAGCACCATTTGTTGAAGAGGCAGTCTCTTTCCCAGTGTGTAGTGTTGGAGCCTTTACCAAAGATCAGATGGCTGTAGGTGCATGGTTGATTTCTGGATTCTCTATTCTGTTCCATTAGTCCATGTGTCTGTTTTTATGTCAGTACCATGCTGTTTTGGTTATTATAGCTTTGTAGTATAGTTAAAAGTCAGATCGTGTTATGCCTCCAGGTTTATTTATTTTGCTCAGGATTGCTTTGGCTGCTCATAGTCTTTTGCTCTTCTGTATGAAGGTTAGGAATGTTTTTTCCAATTCTGAGAAAAATGTCATTGGAATTTTGATGGGGATTGCATTGAATCTGTAGATCACTTTGGGTAGTATGGGCATTTTCACAATGTTAATTCTTCCAATCCAAGAGCATGGGATATCTTTCCATCTTTTTATGTCCTCTTTAATCTCCCTCAACAATGGTTTGTAGTTCTCATCGTAGAGATTTGTCACATCCTTGGTTAAATTTATTCCTGTGTATTTTATTTTTTTGGTGGCTATCATAAATGGGCTAGCTTTCTTGATTTCTTTATCTGCCAGTTCATTGTTAGAATATAGAAATGCTACTGATTTTTGCGTGTTGATTTTGTATCCTGAAACTGCTGAAATCATTTATTAACTCTAAGATTTTTTGTAGTCTTTAAGCTGTTCTATATATAGGATCATGTCATCTGCAAACAGTGACAGTTTGACCTCATCTTTTTCAATCTGGATGCCCCTTATTTCCTTCTATTCTGATTGCTCTGGCTAGTACTTCCAACACCATGTTGAAAAGGAGTGGTGAGAGCGGGCACCCTTGTCTTGTTCCTGTTCTTAAGGGAAAAGCTTTCAAGTTTTCTCCATTCAGAATGATATTGGCAGCCGCATGCTTTTTCTCACCTCTGTGCTCTGGTGCTAACTGGATCTCCAGCCTTTTTCCTGTCCTGTCCCAGCCTCTACCACCAGCATCCCATCCTACTTTATGATTCCATCTCTAAATGCCAAAACAGTTGAGTACAGTTACCTGACAGGCCCAGAGGATGAGCCGTTCAGTTCTGGTTCTGGAATTCTCTAGGGAAAGGCATGCAGAAGAGATGCATGTGTCTGGCAGGGGACAGGTGGATCAGAAAGCTAAGCTCACTCCAGCTGAGACAGAACTTGAGGACAGAGCTATGTTTGCTCTGCCTTCTCCTTTTCTCTCCACCCCACCTCAGCTGATTGCTCACAATGCTGTGCTGACAGCAACTGCTGCCCACTGCCCTCGGGGTTCAGCAGATGACAAAGCGACAGGAAGATTGTACCACATTCTCCAAAAGGGCCCCCTGGGGAGGCTGTTGAGTGAGGGTGATTGATTTGGTTAGATTGCGATGTGTTATTTAGGGAGAATACAGAGGAGCCAGGAGCATGGAGGAGATGAAAGAGCGAAGGCAGGAAAAGTAGTAGAAAGAGCAGGAGCCGCTCCCCCCATGTGGATGTGGGCTCTGGTGCTCTGGAGCACCAGACAGATGAGAGGGCAGGCACCGGGTCCACCAGCAGCCCTGAGAGACTTTGGGGAGACAAGGCACACAAGAGTGGCAGAAATCATTCTGGGAGGGTCCGATGGAAGGCACTCTCTCCGTGAAACTTGCTGTCCTGAAAGGGTTATGCACTTGGTTAGGGGGTGGTGCTCCAGCTCCAAATGAGGAGAAATCAGCTGTGCTAAGCAGAAGCTGGCCCAGAGGGGCAAAGGGCTAGGAAATACCTACTCTCCAGGGGCCAGAAAAGCTAGCGCCTCCCAAGTGGCAGCACCTGCAGAGTAAACAGAATGGTAGACCGCAGGGAACCCAGCGCTCGGGGCACCAGCCAAACGTGAAAGTGCAGTGTAGTCGTCAGAGAGGATGCTGGGAGCTGCTCCCAGGGTCCAGCCAGGGAAAAGGGGGCCAGAGAGAGAATAAAGGTGCTAATGGACAGGAGATCTGGGAGGGTAGGGGTGGGAGGGGGCATCAGTGCACACCCTGAGGAGCCCCTCATCTGGGGCTCTATGAGGATCGTTCCCTCTCCTCCCAGCCTGTGCTCTGGGACATACTGCCTGGAGAGGAGACGGCTGATGTAGAAATCTTGTTCAGAGGAGAGCTGGGGACAGAAAATGCCATGTCTCTGCCCCATTGTGGGGCTGAACCAGGGGTTATGGCTGAAGCCACCACAGGAGGGACTTAATTTCATGAGAAAGAAAAGAAAGTCACTCCACAGAGATAATCTAACATCCTGAGAGAGAAGAGAGGGAGTTCCTACCCTAAAGTGATGACGGGAACATGTCCCTGGAGCCTTTCGAGAACCTCCAGACCTGCCTGACTTTAAGGACCAGGCTGGAGAGATGGGAGAGGTCAGGGCCAAATGGTCTTCTGTTGTGTAGTGACGTTTCTTCTTGAATCTCCTCGATATTCTTAAGTCTTCTTCTTAACAGTGATGTCAACCCTTGGGGTCTCTCTGGTGAGAAAGAGATAACAATGTTTGTAAGGGCGAGTCTTTGCTTCTGCAGACCTGCTCTGGGTAATGGTGAAACTTGGGGACATCCAGAGACCTGGAAGGGACTGAAGTCAAACTCATAGCCCCAGGGAGGACATGGACTGCTCTCCAAAGAAAAGATCTGAGGGATGGGAGGAGTGCTGAGTGAGGGGAATGGAGGATATAAAGCAGGAGAGCCAGAATAGCCTGGAGATCTTCAGGAAAAGAGTTGGAAAACCAGAATTAGTAAAGTTATCATATATTCTGCCGCTACCCAAATGCACCATTACACAAAATGAAAAAAAGCCATCCCTTCTTCAAGACATGTTAGTAGCATCTACCAGAAAATTCCTACAATAAATGCTTATCTGTAATGGGGTGTACATATCTGTGAATGGTGCCCCCTAGAGTTGTACAGTGCACAACCTGCATAGCTGTATATTGCAGCTCTGTGGCTGGGTATTATAGGACCTGTAGAGACAGGTTAGTAAACAGGGATTTCAGGGTGCTTTTCTCTGTGTGATGTTATATAGGAGTATGTTCCCCTTTGCCATCTTTTCAAGAACCTTTAGGGGGAAAAAATTACTCTGCTTTTTCAAAGTGTTTGGAGTTAGATTTTTTTTTCCTTTTAATATGTCACTGTATGAAACCAGGCCTTAAGGCTGAAGCAGCATGGTTGAGAGATATTTGGATGACACTCATTTGCCTACACAGATAACAGGCTACAGAGGGTGTGCGTTGGAACACTGATGACAACTTGGCCTCAATGTCACAGTAATCAGTCACTGAAGTCCAAGGTCCCTCTTCTGTCAGGAGGCCACCAGGCAAGGGGGTACTTCTGGGTCTGTCATACCAGATCTCTTATCCACGGTTTCAGTGTCAGAAACTAAATCACAGAAAACAGAAGTCATGATGAACTGAGGTTTGGAGGCAACGTGGGAGAGCTGCTCCCAAACTAGGCTGTCAGTACAGGGGTAGAAAATCCAGATTACAGAGCTAAAATGAGCATGGAAGGGTCTTGAAACCAGAAAAGTTGCAAACTGGGGTGGCCAAGCAGGTGGGCAGGAGGTGACTTGACTTCCAGGGCCATCAGCTGATGCCTGCAGCGATCTTCTGAATGATCCCAGCATGGCCATGCGTGGGCTGGTTCACTTCAAGAAGCTGTGTAGGGGAAACACATGGAGGAGAGTGGCAGGGCTGTGCATGGTCCCCTCACTCCCACTGAGACCTGCTTTCCTGCCGCAGAACTCCTAGGAGGTGTGCTGTGGGGAGGGGAGGGATGCTTTGGGAGCAGGTGTAATGGGGAAAGGCAGCAACTCTCGAAGTTGGTGGAAAGCGCCAGCTGCTGGAGTCTGACCCAAGTCACAGTCCCCAAGACTTTGTGACCTTTCACTCTCAGCCCCAGTCTGCCTACATGAGGTGAGGGAGAGGAGGGAGCTGGAGAAGGGGTCAGAGATATGAATCTCACCAGCTGGCTAAGCGGGATTATCATCATGTAATAAATCCAGGACCAGACCGGGTGTGTTTATGAGGCTCTTGGAAGCTGCAGGAACAGTATCATTTAGAAAGTATTCATGCTCACAAGGCAAAGGCAATCCCCCCTGCTTCCTTTATTTATGAGGCATATTGGGTAAGTGAGAGCTGGGAAGGGAGGTGGTTGGGAGAAGATCACCCCTAAATCGCCCTGCCTGGTGAAGCCACCAGCTGGGCTGTTGTGTAGCAAGGATGGTCTCCATATGGTTGGATGGTTTATGAGCAGTGCAGGGATCCAGAGGCTGAGGAAGAAATACCCAAGAAACATAAATGGACTCACACAGCTATAGCCTGAGCTCCTGGAGGGCAGGGACCATGTTGCATTTGTTGTATCCCTGGAACCCAGCACGGTGCCTGGCATATGATAGTTGCGTAGTGCATGTGATTGAATACATTAATGCATTCATTTATTCAAGAACAATTTGGTGGTGTCTACATGCATCAGATTCTGCACACAATATAGACTGCTTTGTAATAAGGAATGAAACACACAAAGCTGCTGCCTTCACGGAGTTTTCAGTCTAGCAGAAGAATCAAGTATCAAAGAAATAATAACTCGCATGATTATTCTGCTGTGGTGGATTTGTCTTTTTCCATCCAGTACAGTTAAGGGCAAAGGAAAAGGAAAAAAAGAATGAATTAGGATTAAATGAGCATAGTACCTTGAAAGGCCAAGTTATCATAAGGAAGCTTGATAACTAAGTCAAGGTCAGAGCAAAGGTAGACATTTTTTTAGCATTAAAAAAATTCAAAAGGTATGTTGGCAGGAGGGCTATCACTCATGTGTAGATCTGGAGAAGGCCTTTAGCTGGTGAAATTGATCTCTGATTTGTTCTTGTGTTTGTTTTCATAATATTTTGCCATGACCAAGAAAAGGGTCACCACAAAAAAGAGGTGGAGGTGGAAGCCACCTGCCGCCCAGAGTCAGAACCAGCTCAGTAGTCTATCTTCAACCCTCTAGTACTCAAAATTTCCTCTTCAGAAACTGTTGACTCAGTCCTTGCTGAGACCTGAGGATTTTCAGACACAAGGAAGGGGATTGCCATGGAGGAGTGGGAGCCACATAACCGAGTGTGAGCCATAGACCCAGCATGATGCTTCCATCTTGACCCATTGAGCTAATACAAAAAGTGCTCAAATATATTTCAAAATACATTTTTTCCATATCTAAAGAAAATTTGAATCAGTGAGCACCCATTAAGCCTGTGAAGTATGCAGCCACAGTCAACAAAATTCGCCTGTTGTAAAGATGTGTATGGGGAGTGTGGGGTGTGTCTCTTTGCACATGTGAGTGTGACAATGGAACTCAGAGCCTTGGTCCTATCTAAGGGACTGGGGGACCATGGAAGTTTGCCTCCAGGGTGGCCCCCATCAATGCGTCCCTCCCGGTGGACACATCCAGAGGTGAAGACTGCACCTCCTCTCCCCTTAGACCTGGCTGGACTTGCCAACATGCTTGATGTATAGAATGTAGTCTGCGTGACTTTGGGAATTCAGAGGCCTTGCAGCTTCCCACCACACCTCTTCCAATGCTCATTTTTGAACATTCCCTCACAGAGAACCAGCCTCAAGTGCCATGCTGTCAAAGCCGTGGAGAGATTCTGGAGGAGAAGCCGTGCTGTGCAGAGATGGAGAAAGGCCAAGGAACCAGGAGGTGCTGGGCACGGCAGTGAGGACCCACCTTGAGAGTGGGTCCTCCCCCACCTGACAACGTGAGATTCAGAGACAAGAACAGCCCAGCCAGCTCCTTTCCAAACTCTCAAACGACACAGATGTGAGCTAAATAAAATGGTTGTGCTAAGTTACTATATTTTAGGGTAATTTATTCTGTAGCCATAGACATCCAGAAACAGACCCACAAAGCTAGAGGTCCAGTCTGCTGGACTCTTGACTCATCCAAGCATTTCAAAGTCTCTGAGCAGACTCAGTTTGGCCTGAAACTCCTCTGTTGAGGAGAAGCCATTTCACAGAGCCATTCCCAGTTCTGGAAGAACAGAGGCCAACTCCTCTAGCTCATGCCTGCCTGGCCCTGGCTCCTGATCTCACAGCAGGGTCTCCACTCCCTGATCTCAGTGGCTTGGCCTAGTCTGGCACTTGGGTGCCTCCAGTCTTTGCTGCTAGAGTGAGCCTGGGGGAGGGTAAGGGGTCCTGTAAGGATAGGAAGCCGGGCTCAATATCAACTGCTAGGAGATAGCTGGGGAGGCAGAGAGCAGTGAGGGGATGATGGACCATCTCAGCAGGGATCGGGTAAGGCAGGGGGTCAAAAATGACTCAGTAGGTATGGCTCCAAAGAAAAGTGTTTCATGCCAGTAAGTAATACCAAATAGGGCTTTATGAGTGAAGTAGAGTCTATCTTTAAGACTTAAAAAAGACATTTACCACCAATTTCTGCTTAGTGCTTTACTTGTGCTATTAAGCTTCCATTTCATGCACAAATGAATTATGCAGAGAACGCTGAAGCTTAGTTTCAGCAGGCAAACAGTGGCCAAGCTAGTGCCTTCCCATTACTCTAGTGTCAGAGTACAAAAGGATGTTGGATGCTGTTCTGGCAGATTAACAAATTAGCTCTGCTGCTATTACCTAAAGTATTGCCAAACTGTTAGTGAGATTCTAAAACTCCAGGATTGAGAGGTAGCATGAAGGGAGTTGGCAGCTCTCTGAGCCACCCTGGCTTCATTGACTTCTCCATAAGTTCCCAGGAATGTTTTGTTTTCAGGGTGCATAAGAAACCACTATCTGAGAGTCTAGGGTCCCTCTCTTGGAGGATGCCCCCAACCAAGAGTCATCAGTTTCACAGTATCTGTGTAGCAGCCCATCAACTCCTAGGTAGGGGGACAGGAACCACCAGAACCTCTGATTCTTAAGAAACTGCTTTGAGTTATGCCCCCAGAACTCAGGGGTGCTCACCCTTCTGTGCTATTAGGGACACTATCAGAAGTGTCTATACCTTCTTTGCTCATGACTGAGCAGCTTGCTGCCCTCACCTTTCAGGTAGCATTATAGGATCAAAAAGTTATAAGACTTTGCACCTGTGTTAATTCAACATTTTCCCTAGATCCCAGCTTATCTTACTAACTCTAGCTTTGGAGGAAGATACAGCAAGCAGGAGCTTTATGGTTCCCTTTAGTGACTCCAAATATCTCCTCCTCTGGGCTTGCCACACTGTCTGAAATTCTACCATTTGAGAATTAGCCCTCGGAGTGAGGGTACTGCATCTTCGGGAATCCTGTGTCAAATAACCCCAACCATGATACCACACGAATCCTTAGTAGCCATTAACCTCCCAGTCCTTCTCAGCACTTAGACCTCCCACAGCTCCAAAAAACATGGCACTAGTGTGTTTCCCTGATCCACAGCGTGTCTACACTGCCATCTCTGCCTTCACCAGCTTTGCCATCTGCTCTCCAAACCACGCCAAATATTTCTGGCTTCTCTGATCTCATGCTGTCATTTCTCTACTGGTGGCTATATCTCACATCTGATTGATTCTTTGTGTTCTTTCTCAAGCACAGTTCAGAATTCCCCCCAGTTGCTCTGCTCCAGACCATCCTGGGTATCTACCTGGCTGGTTACCTGGGATGGTACATGCCTAAATGCTTCCCATATTTACCTGGCCTTGGAAGGGGCCAGAGGGACAATACCTCAGCGCTGATTAGCAAGAGAACCCTGAGAAAGGCCCTGCTGAACAACAAGGCCTGCCAGGCAGGATTCCTGGGCTGCATCAGGGGTTTGAGTACTAAGCTGAAGGAGGGCTGACCAGGGAGGAAGTGAGGGTGGAGAACGCCAGAGGCAATCTCTAGCTCTCCACAGGGGTGTTCCCAGCAGCGCATTTTCTATTAATCCTGGCTCACAGCCCTTGGCTCCGACTTATTAGTAAATCCTAGGACAATCACTGGGTTTTGCAGGATTATAGTGGGAAGGGATATCACAAAGTCGGTGAGTAGCCCAGCCGGACTCAGCCATCAGTGTCCCTGCTGCTGTCCCTCCTCTCGGTTCTCATGCTGCTGGCCTTTCAGGACAGCAACATTTCCAGGGAGTAATTTCTGTGGTCGACAGCCACGGTGGCTCTGAAATACAACAAGGACTATACAGAGAGTAACCTGAGCTACCTGTTTAGATGACACTCAGATGGCAAAGGGAGCCAGACTCAACCAACATGTGTGAACCAGTTTACCTAAGGGTAAGGATGGGAAACTTTTATGATTGGTCAGTTCCCTTATTCTCTATGTAATTGTTTTCTTGCTCAGAATAGTCCATAAAGCATCTCCTGCAAGGTGACCCCCAGGAGTCTGAATGGGATTATGGGCAATAATCCATCTATCTATAAACTTTTGGAGGCACCAACAGTGTGCCTGGCTCAGTACTAGGTACTGAGGATCCAACAGTAAACAAGACAGACAAGATGACCGCACTCAGAAGTTTTTCAGACTAATGAAGGATGCGGATCTAGTGCTATGGTATGCAGAAGTACAGAGTGTTATGACAGGATGACCATATATTATTGTCCAAACCAGGGTACTTAGGAAAATGAAAGGGAGTGCTATTAATGATTATATAAGTACAACAAATGCAAACTAGGACCTTCCTGGGCACATTGGGACATTTGATCACCCGAGTTATGAAAATAAGGAGAAAAATAAGACAAGATGGGGGAAGGGGGATCAGGTAAGGCTTCCTAGAAGAGGAAGCTGAGATTCAGAATCTAGACTTATTCGTCTTATCCACTGGGCATGCAACTGATTTTAATTTATCCATTGTCACCCCAAGGCATCTCCATGTCTACAATCAGATAATCTCTCAATAAGCTTTCCCCACTTCCATCCTTCAGGAAGCAAAGCCATTTCCAGAAAGTACCAGACAAAAGCCCCAGTTGCAAAACCAGCCTTTGACGCTCCAGGATGGTTAGAATTTCCTCCCTTTACCAAGACCAGGAGTGGTCAGAATGAAACCTCTTTTCCAAGAGCCAGACAATGTCCATTTTTCTACCTGCTCAATGATGTTTTGCACTTGGTTGAATCAATACTTTCCTGAAAATTTTTCTAATGTGACTTTTTACCTTTTTTTTTTTTTTTTTCCTTTTTATCTTTTTTACTGACCGGTAACAGGATTGCAACCCTCGGTGTCACACCCGTACCGGGGACTGGCAACGGGATCGCAACCCACGGTGTTGCGCCCGCACCGCGCTCAGCCAGTGAGCGGGAACTGGTCTCCACACGGGATCCGAACCCTCGGCGGGAGCGCCGCCACACACGCCACCAGGCCGGCCCGACTTTTTACCTCTTTTCTTCTCTCCTTTCTTGTCTAACTTTTATGTTTCTTGTCCCCAAGGCATGCCCCAGATGTTTTTTCCATGGTTGTTTATTCCCCATCACTCATGTTCTGACCCATTGCCATATTAGCACTCTCAGTCCCACATTGGCATCATTCATTCATGGCAAGAAAGGAAGAAAATTAAAATACAGGTACTAGTGAGGAGAAAGTGTCCATTCATTGCAGTGCTGCTAGGTTTTAAACAGAATTATTGATCAATTAAGCTATTCAAGAGCCAACACTGGCTATGGGGCTGCTGGTCATGGATACAAGGTAATGAAGAACTAAGACAAAAGTCTTTTCAAATGCTATATTGGGATGGACTCTGGTGGAGAAAGTTAGTGGCCAGTTGATGTGCTGAGAGGATATTTAAACAGCCATGAGGTCTCATTGTCCTTAGTAAACTCAGCCTGTGCCATAACGCCTCATCCATCCAGACCTCTTTGATCTAGGGAGGTCAAGGAGGGTTCTGAGAACAATAGGAAGAAAGTCAGAAACTAAATAAGCAACTTTAACCCACATGACTGTCTCACCCAACCCAAGCAAATTTTAAATTTGCAATCTGTAATGAGCCTTGTCCTAATGATTGCCTTTATATGTAAGTGAGGTAAAGTCCCACAGCATTTCATCGCAACTTCCTTCATATAATTGAAATTAAGAACACATAAACAATAAAGTATTGGTGGTATGGAATTTGTTGTAAGGGACAGCTTTTCAACTCAGCCATTGTAGATAGAGCATACACGTGTACTTCAAAAAGTTTGTGGAAACTGGAATTAAATGATAATACCAATCTTTCCATGATCTTTTTGAAGACCCCTCCTATGTATGTGTGGTGGGGAAGATGCGATGGGAGGGAGAGGACAGAGATGGTGAAACTGATTCAAAGGGACATAAAGCAAACAGCCATGGAGAACAGGGCTTTTGAATGAAATGGGAAGTCTCCCAATACATCATCAAACCGGGAAAGTAGACTGTATCCTAACCAACCCTGTGGGCGACTGTAAAAGCCTTCCCACCACCCATGAAGACATTCTGAGCAAAAATGTTTTTTCAGGGGCAGTTATATTTGGGAGTCCTTCTAAGAAGGCTGTGGTGTAGAGGTCTGCATACTAACAATTAGGAGTGAAAATTGAAAGTGAAAGAGGAAAGTGGTATGATTGATGGATTCTATTTGGCCCAAGCAGCTATCTTTTATGCATCCAATATCGAGCAGCTGCAGACAGACACTGAGAAGTCTCCACGACCTGGTTTCATTCCTGGTGTCCAAAAGAGACCTTTTCAGCGGGTGCATCAGACTCAGAATCAGACTCAGGTCAACAGGAAGAGGCTCCAGGTCAGGCCAGATCAGGGACAGCCCCTGGCCACTTCTCCTCCGTTCCTTGCCACCCTTAAAAAGAGGGATTTATACAGAACACCAGCACTACAGTACCATTACTTCTGAATATTCTTTGCAATTGTCTACTGAAGCTTTGTCTCTGTGTACAGTTTGCTCTCAAATGTGAATTCAGTTCTTCTCAACTAGTCCTTTTGAATGTCCTAATACATAAGGAAAATGTACCCCAGTGGAAGGAACCAGATTTTTATTTCACTTGCAAGGTAGTGCCCAAACAGAAACTGTTCCCATGAGAAGGAGCCTCCCCTTATAAATACACCCCACACAGTCATGGCAAATACGGTTTACCTTCGGTTCTGTGTCCAAAGCTCTGACACATTTTCTTTTGGTCTTTTGTAGTATAATTTTATTGAACTGAAGAATGGATTCGCCATTCGTTCCATGATTCCTATTTTTTCTCTTGACTATTTCTTATGCACAAAACATTTAACCAGAAGACAGAACTCATACAAAGTTAGTACATGTAAAAACAGGATAAAACCATACATAATGAAACAAACAAACAAAAAACCCCAAAGTGGTCTAATGTCTTTCTCTTTAACAAGAATGGTGTAACTTGCCACCCTTCATATATGAGAGGTGCCATCACTAGGTTTGGAATAGTGTCTCCAGGAAAGGAAATAGAGCATTAGTCCAGCCCTGCTCTTTCACCCAGCACCCTTGTTAGCAAGAACAGACATTTATAAGAAGTGTGGCCACAGTTGGTAGGTACAGAACAGAGCAAAACTGCATGGCCCACAAAAGTACTGAATCTGACATGATGCTCATGGTATCCACTCAGTAACCTATTGGGCGCTTTTAAAAATCACAAATGTTTGGGGTGGGCTGTTAAGCTTCTCCACTGCAAAATATGTCTCCTGAAGCTTGGAGAAATAACCTTTTTTTTTTTTTTGTACTTTTGACCTTGGTATCTGCTAAGGGTTATATGTGTTCCCCAAAGGTTCATGTACTGGAATCTCGACCTCCATTGTTGTAGTGTTAAGAGGGTGGAAAATCCTATTTATGTTCATTGAAAGGTGCGGCCATTGAGAGGTGATTAGATCCTGAGAACTGTGCCCACATGAATGGATTAATTCACTGATGGTTTAATGAGTGGTCATGGGTATGGTTCTGATGGCTTTATAAGGGAAGCGAGTGAGCAGGTTAGCTCTCTCTTGCTCAGGCCATTTGCCATGTGACACCCTGCATCTCTGTGGAGAGTCACCACCCCCCAGAAGGCCTTCACCAGATGTGTTCTCTGTACTTTGGAATTCCAACTTCTGAAACTGTAAGAAATAAACTCTACTTTTTTATAAATTACCCAGTTTCAGGTATTCTGTTATCAGCAACAGAAATAAACTAATATAGTATCTTTTGTTTTATTTGATGCTGGGCTCAGACTCGAAACATGGTGTTCTCAGCACCACGCTTTAAGCTCTAACCAACTGAGCTGATCAGTCAGTCGACCTTCGTTTCTCTGTTTGTTTTAAATAACATAGTTGATTGTACATATCTGTGGGGTACAAAGTTGAATATCAATACCTGTATGCAATATATGATGTATGATACTCAAATCAAGATACTTAGTATATTCAGCATATACGAAGTAATCATTTTCCTTGACCCTTTACCAGCTTCTCCCTTACCCCTCTTCCTCCTCCCCCTTTCCCACCTTTAGTAACTTCAGTTCTGTTCTCTCCTTTTGAAAGTTCAGTGTATTATTTTGATTGTTGTATCTTTCTTTTTTAAAAATATATTTGTTTATTTTCTAGATCCACTTATGAGTGAGGACATGCAGTATTTCTCTTTCTGTGCCTGGCTTATTTCACTTAACATGATTTTCTCTAAATTTGTTCATGTTGCTGCAAATGGCAGTATTTCAGAGTAGTATTCAATTGTGTATATATGCCACATTTTCCTTATTCAGTCATCCAACGACGGATATTTAGGTTGCTTCCAACTCTTGGCTACTGTAAATAGAGCTGTGATAAACATAGAGTACAGGTATCCCTTCGACATGATGATTTTTATTCCTTTGGGCATATACCTAGCAGTGGAATTGCTGGATCATATGGCAGTTCTAGCTACATTTGTTTGTGGAAGCTCCATACTATTTTCCATAGTGGCTGCACCAATTTACAGTCTCACCAACAGTGTAGGAGGGTTCCCCTTTCTCTGCATCCTTGCCATCATTTGTTATTCTCTTTTTGATAATGGCCAGTGTAACTGGGGTGAGATGATATCTCAGTGTTGGGTTTGATTTGCATTTCCCTGATGCTGAGTGATGTTGAGCATTTTTTCATGTGTCTATTGGCCACTTGTATACCTTCCTTTAAGAAATTTCTATTCACTGCCTTTGCCCATTTTTCTTATCAGGTTATTTGTTTTTTTGTTTTTTTTTACTCTTCAGCTGTTTGAGTTCCTTGTATATTCTGGATATTCATTCATTCTTTGTCAGATGCATCGTTTGCAAGTATTTTCCCCCACTCCATAGGTTGCCTTTTAACTCTGTTAATTGTTTCTTTTGTGGTGCAGAAGCTTTTTAGTTTGACATAATCCCATTTGTTTATTTTTCCTTTTGTTGCCTTTTGAGGTCATATTCATAAAGTTTTTGCCCAGTCCTACTTCCTGAACTGTTTCCCCTATTTTATTTTTAAGAATTTTATACTTTCAGGTCTTATACTTAAGTCTTTAATCCATTTTTTTAGTTGATTTTGGTATATGGCAATAAATATAGGCCTAGTTTCATTCTTCCACATATAGATGTCCAGTTTTCCCAGCATTATTTATTGAAAAGGCAGCCTTTTCCCAATGTATGTTCTTGGTGCCTTTGTCGAAGATCAGCTGGCTGTAAGTACGTGAGTTGAATTCTGGGTTTTCTATTCTATTCCATTGGTCCATGTGTCTGTTTTTATGTCAGTGTCATGCTGTTTTGGTTACTATAGCTTTGTACTATAATTTGAAGTCAGGTAGTGTTATGCCCCTGGCTTTATTTATTTATTTATTTTTGCTCAGGATTGCTTTGGCTGTTCAGGGTCTTTTCTTGTTCCATGTGAATGTTAAGATTGTCTTTTCTATTTCTGTGAAGAATGTCATTGGTATTTTGCTGGAGATTACATTGAATATGTAGATTGCTTTGGGTAGTATGGACATTTTACAATGTTAATTTTCCAATTCAAGAGTATGGAATGTCTTTCCATCTTTTTATGACCTCTTTTTTTCAATAATGATTTGTAGTTCTTTTTTTTTTTTTGACCAGTAAGGGGATCTCAACCCTTGGCTTGGTGTCGTTGGCACCATGCTCAGCCAGTGAGTGCACCGGCCATCTCTATATAGGATCCAAACCTGTGGTGTTGGCACTACCAGCACCACACCCTCCCAAGTGAGCCACAGGGCCAGCTCCATTTGTAGTTCTTATTATAAAGATTTTTCACCTCCTTGGTTAAATTTATTCCAAGGTATTTTATTTTACTTTTTTGGTGACTATCATAAATGGGCTAACTTTTTTGACTTCTTTTTCTGCTAGTCTGTGCTGGATGATAAAAACATTACTGATTTTTGTGAAGCTCTGACACTTTCTAAATGACACCATGAAGTAGGATTAAGATGAGGAACAACTGACAGTGGCATAACACCCACAGGGTGGGGGTTGACATAAGCTGGAGTCTCTGAGGCTGGGTGTCCCCAGCTGGCACAGAGCTCAGTAGGAACAGGCTGCCAGTCCCTAAGCCACCATCTGTGTCAAACTCTGGGGTCAAACAAGGTGATTGTGGTCTGAATTATGAAGGATTTAAAACCATTCATACCATCATTTCTGGTTTATTGTCCAGACTTGTATTTTCTGTGGAAAGGTTGATAGCTTTTGTTTATGAGAACCAATTAACGCATGACAGATTCCTGGAACCCTGTTCTTATTCTCATGCTCACGTCTTCTCTTTCCCACCATCCATTTCTTTCTTTCTTTCTCCCTGACACAAACACACACACACACACACACACACACCACACAAATACCCTTTCTCTTGCTATAACAATTGGAACATTGTGGACTAGAAAACGGGTATGTTTAAAGCGGAAGTGAAAGGATGGGGGTCCACAGGCTGCTTGAGCCACCTACAGTATGTCACAGCTGAAAAAATACTTGCAAACCATCTGGATGGGTCGGCTTCTTTTACAGCTCAGCCAACTGAGATCCAAAGACAAATGTTAGTAACACAGGTAGTCTATGACTTTCTTGTCAAAACAAAATAACTGATTTCACCTACAGTCTACCTAAACTCCTTCAGCTATAGCCTACAACTGCACTTGGGATGACATCCTTTGTACCTGTGCCCTGTGCATGCCTAAAGAAGTCTACCACATCCACCTGCTGTTTTCATTCTAAGCCGTGGTTTTCCTTAAAGGACAAGGGGGAAGGATGAGTACAGTGAGAGGGTTAACTTTCCAAGGTGCCTCACCAATGATCATCTGGCCCTTTACGTTCCTGAGGAGGAGAGCAGAAATCTAAGGTGGTGATATAATCGCAATAGACTCCCACAGCCAGCTCAGGAAAGCCAGGCTGCATCCAGATCTCCTCATTCTTGGCTCCCGACCCTCTACTCCACGCCTCCCTGCTTCACTGTCTGCTGGAACCTCCAACTCCAGCCCAAGCTCCATGTTAGCCTCAGAGCAATGAAAACAGAGCCCAGCCTCAGTCCAGAGTGGTTGTGGAGGGGGAAGGAGAGGGGAATGGAGGGGTATGTGACCAGGCAGTTCCAACGGCCTGGGCACTGAGCCCCAACCCCAAATCTCTCTCCCTTCTGCTTAACACAAATCCAAGCCAGGAGAGGAAAGCCATGGTGAGGTCACTGCATTCCTGGTGGACACAGAGCATCTTTGTCCCAGCCTGCCAGGCCTCTGGCTCCAGCTAACTCAGGCTGGCGGGTTCAAGCTGAACATTCTCTCCCCACTGAAAAATGAGCATCCTCAGACCCTCAGGACACAGCCACAGAAGAGTGAGTGCACACAGAAGCACAGAGGTGAGCACGTATGCACACATGCACACACACACACACCCCATGGTTAGGAGCAAATACTGAAGAATAAACATATGCAACAAACAGCCCAACTTGACCTCCAGAAGAAAAAGATTCCAAAAGTGCTTGAATCCACCAGGAGCAAAGTCTTGTGGTTTGATAATTTCTAATTTCCTCAGTTTTCTTCTCAGTAAATTGGAAATAATATTTAATACTTACCTGGGATGATTGTTGTGAGGACTAGAGAAAAATATACAACCCCTAACCTCGTATCTGGACCAATAAATTACAGTGCATGCTATTATTATTATTTGTTGGGGGCATCTTCCTAGCACATAATTATCCATCCTTTCTCTGATAATTTCTTCTTATCCAGAAAGGTGGGTGCCTCCCACTCTAGAACCCCAGCTGCTCAGCCTGATGGGAAAAGGATGCTATCAGGAGGCATATGGCCTAATATGGGCCAGCTAGAGGCTCTTCTCCACAAATTTAGAAATGGGGCCAAAAGAGAAACGAAGCTTGCTAGGTGGCCAGAGCTGTGACATACAAACTCAAGGATTTTCGGCAGCCACACTGTGCAATACGGACTGGGAAGCACAGGAAATGGGTGTTCAGACCCCAGAGGAGACTTAGGGAGAGAAGCAGAGAGACACAGAGGTGGAAGACAGAGCGAGCTTGCAGCATCCAGCCCCTCCTGGGGCCCAGCTACATTCCTTTCTTCAGCTGCTACAAGATATCCCTGCAGCCTTGCAATACATTTCCCTTGTTTTCCTTAAGCTACCTTGAATTGTTTTTGTTACTTGCAACCAATTTGTCCCCACTAGACAGTGCTGTTGACAATGATGATGATGATAATGATGCTACCACTACAGTGATGATTATAAGCACGTAAAGATAGATTTGACCTCTGTATCTCCAAAGCTACTTAAGAATGTGGATTTGTGTTCCTCTTAAAAGATAATGATGCAGACAACCACAGGACACTTGACAAACCTTTGCCTAGGCCCCTGTCATTAAGTATGAGGAAGAAGGTTGGTTGGGAGTGAGAACAAATTCACCGGTCTGATTCTCCTCTCTCTACCTGAAGTCTGCTTTGGAAAGGACCTGGCTTACTAAAAACTGCATGGTCCTTTGGAGCATCGTGTACCTTGGGCAAATAACCTTTCTGAGCTTTATAAGTGTTGAAATAGCACTACTATTATGAACGGTTGTATGTAAAGCACCAGACACAAAGTGGAGTTCTCAGTGGGTGGTAGCTGTGTTGTTAAACTCCCCCCACCCTGTGACCAACGTCCGCAGAACTTCTCACGATGCATTTCCAGGGTTCCTTTTCTACTCACCATTCTCAAACACAAGAGAAAGGGTCCTTGTTAAGCAGAAGGGCATGCGGAATTTTCTCTCCTCATGGCTGGTGTAGTACAATCCTGGAATGAGAGTGCTGGTACCGGAGACCCTGCAGCCTTCGGAAGCCCCAACTTGGCTCACCTAAGCCACCCTTGGCCAGCACTCTCCTTCCTGTCTTCAGGAAATCACATTCACTGGTAGTCAACATTTTACTAGGTTCTCTGGGAAGATATCAAACTAAACCAAAAATAGAGCACATGGTCCCTCCTATTCTCAAAAAACCTAATGAATGATATTTTTGTCAAGCAATGTAAGCACCAGTTAATGTGGTACAAATGAACTGTCTGTATACTATGGCGGTGCTCAGGAGAGAGCTAAGCAGATTAGCCAAGTTCTGAACCAGGTTTGAAAGGATAGAAGAGCTCATTGTGATGATAGAGAAATTGGGAGGGAAGAAACTAGAATTCAGAAGGTGTAACCTTCTTCACATGTCAATCCATTATTAAAGAGGGGACATTTTTCATTGCTTATGTAATGAGCAGCTTGGGACAGAGAGGGTGGGTGTGTAGGGCTGGTGGCACAGGTTCTCAGGCTACCTAAAGGTGGTTGGAGTCATGTGAATGAATGAGCGCCTTAATACAGAGGGTCTTCAACCTTGGCAGCACTTGGGAAGCACCTGAGGAGTTTTAAAAATATGGATGGATGCTTGGTCTTATCAGACAATCTGATTTCATTGGTCTGATATGCTGCCTGGGAATTGGCATTTTTTCATGCTCCCAGATGATTCTAACATGCAGCCAAGACTGAGAACACAGCTCTACAGGATGAGAATAAGCGGGATAGGAACAGGCAAACCATGTGTTATTTATTGACGTAAATGAGCTGGGTGTGGAAGGTTGGGAGGTTTGGGGCCAAGGGTGAAGGAGATATTCCCTTAAGTGACCCATCCTTCCAATGACACTCCTAAGAGTGACCTAAGCTCAGGCATCCTGCCAGTGCCTTCTCCATGGCCACACTACACAGACCCCCCAGGCTGCCGCCCACGCAGTCAGTGCCCGAGGGAAAACTTTCAGTGCCTGTGGCCTGATAGTCCATTCACTGTGAGAAAAGGAAGGTCAAGACCAGCTGAGTGGGCAGTACTAGCCTCTGCTGGTTCTCAGGACAAAGAGACTGTTGGCAACTGCCTGTTTTCAAAGTTCTGATGACAGTTTGAGCTCCTTGATGCTGTCACTACTGACCAATATCTCAGCACAGGGCAGGGGTGGACAAGGGATGCAGGGAGAGGCAGGAAAGAGCCTCATTTCATTGCTTCAAGCCCAAGGGAGCTCTGGAACCTCTCTGACTCTAATTCATTCTGAACTTGAATGAGCTGCAATCTGAGTATCTTGACTCTCCATCCCAACTTTGGTTCATCTCTAATCAGCGCTCTCTGTGTGAGGCACCATGTGCTACACATGAACAGATGCAAGTGAGGTACAGAGAGCCCTCTGCACTTGCAGAAGACACAATCTGAAGTGGCTGATGGGTTCATGCTTCCTGGTGACCACCCCTTTCCACCCCCCACGCACGCATACGCTTAACCCCAAAGCCCCGCAGCCCTGTGGTACATCAGGGCTCTGCAGCATCCTATTGGATGAATTGATTGATCAAAGATTGAGCCCCTGATCCAAACTGGGCCGGTGAGAGACTTTCCCCAGGAATTAGTGAGCAGAGCTTCACTCTGTCCACATGGCTGGACTGGGAAATCAGGAGCTACAGGAGATGATGTTTCCTGCTGGAGGACCAAGAAGCAGAGGACAGTGATCCTCATGTAATAGTCAGGGACAAATCTTCCATCTGGCATCAGCACCCACCTGAAGCCCAGATATCTCCCTGTCCTTGGGTTCTACAAGACATTTGTATAACCTTTTGTATAATAATTAATTATCCTCTAAAAACTTAAGCTCTCTTGAGTTTATTTCTGTTATTTAGAACTAGCAATAATAGAAACTTACATTTCTATAGTGTTTACTTATGTGCCAGACACTGTTCTAAGTACCGTCTCTCTATTATCTCACTTAATTTTTACACCTTATAAATTAGAGGGGTCAGGTATGGTGGAGCCCTGGAGATTCTGAACTGGAGAGACACTCGATGACTGTGGCATTGAGGAGCATCCTCCTCTGATGGGAGAGCGGAGGGGGGCCGGGAGCCCGGGGCAGGTGCTGGCAGCCCCCCAGGTAAGAGGCCATGAGGGTCAGGGGTAGGGGCAGCAGGGAATGCAGAAGGCTCTGCTCCCTGTTCTGGTTCCATTTCCAGACGTGCTCTGGTTTGCCTCAGAGGCTCGAAGACCATATTTTTGTTTCTTCTCTCTTTCTACTTAAAGAACCTGCAGTTCAAAGTAAGGAAAATGGAGTCTGTCAGTCATCAGCGGGTCACGTAGATGGAGCCTGCCGTGAGCACTGTACTGGACTGAGTTCTCTAGAGAGTTACAAAGGCGAGCACAGGCCCCTGCCTCAGGCAAGCAAACCTGCCTCTGGCTTCTGAAATACGCCCCGGATTGCATGGCTGCATCCCCATCCTGCTCTCAGGAAAATAAATACCCATCTCTGAGAAACACAGACAGGGACAAAAGCCCCATGATGTCTCAAAACCTTTTTCTGTGGTGTTTGCATAATGTGAAACTTCACATGCTCGGGAGGGAAAAGATGGGGAGGGGGAGAGAAGAAAAGATCCGTGACTGAGCCTCAAGCATTAAAGTAAAAAATGGATTTCAATAAAACATGATATAAAAACAAGAAATAACTGTAAATGGAATTGAAAGCAAATGACATAAAACTCCAGCACAAGGCTGCTCATTGCAATTCTGGAAACTTTACTTCTCTCAGCTGCACAGCCATCAGTATTCAGGGCTTTTTTTCTTTCCACTCCTGTGAATTTGTCACTTGTGGTGGCGCATGGCAGCTCTCTGGTTTCACAAAGCTTCTGATGCCCCTTTAAACTTGAGGTGACTGAGGCTGGGTGGGTGTCCAGTCCTCCCCAGGGAGTGGGGCATGATCTGGTTAAGAGCAAAGAAAAGGGACCCTCCTGCTCTCTTGTCCTTAACCTCCCACTCCAGCAGTAAAGAGCCAGAGCACCCCCCTGGGGCTCCTCTCCATGGGTCCTCTTTACTATCAGCAAAGCTGAAGCCACAGTCCCAGCCCAGAGGAGGCTCCAGAGAGGGCAGGTGAGAGGGTGTCCCAGGAGACAGCAGGGTGAGGACAGGCGGGGGTATGTCCCCAAGTGGTGGAACACTCATAGCATTGCTGCAAATGCAGCATGGGATGAGTTTTGCAGGGGAAATACAAAAGCCGGAAGCCTTGGGACCTGACTTCCATAAATCCTCCTAATATAATCCTTAAGTCCTGGTTGGATATCTCCCATCTCCTGGAACATTCTGTTCTTCTCTCTCTGGGACATCAGCCAAGCCATGCCAGGCCCACCAGCTGCCTCCCTCAGACTATCAGGGTTGAAGGAGGTTGGGACTGATGACCCCTAAAGTCTCTTCCCATTCCCAGATTCTATGACTTTGCCACTAGGAATTGTCCATACGAAGTGTGGCCTCCTGCAGTGGTTCCTAGTAGGAAGACTCCTGTCTGTTGGAGCTCTTATGTGTGTTATCTTCTTGAATTCTCTAAGGGGTAGGTATTGTCACCCTCTTTTTACTTCTGAGGAATGGAAGCTCAGAGAAGTTAGGGAAACTGTACCGTGAGGGGGTGCAGTGGTTATAAGCACGGACTAAAGTCATGAACTTGCCTCTGAGTCTCATCTCTGCACTTCCATCAGCAAAACCTAGGGCAAGTGACAGCACCTTGTGAGGGATAATGAGATGGTTCTGCAAGTAAATCACCTGGCACATAACAAGCACTTGAAAAGTGGTAGTTGGTGGTGATGGGGCTTCTTCCTGTAGTAAGTAACTTGTCCAAAATTATACAACTGCCCAGAAGCTGAAGTGGAATTTAAGCCTGGTCCCTCCATCTCCAAAATCTGTGCCCTTTCCATTATGTGACACCCCCTCTCAAGTGAGTGCACCAGCAAGTGATAAAAATAACCATTTACTAAGCATCAGCAATGTGCTAGGCCTGGGCACTTTACACAAATGATTGCATTCAACCTTCTCAACAACTGTGAGGTTAGTACCATTCTCCTTCCTGTTTCTTATCTGTGCAGACTGAGGTGAAGGCTCCATACCATCCAGCCCCAGCTCATAAGTGGGAGAGCCAGAATTTGCTCCCGGGATTCTCTGCCTCCAAAGTCAAACTGTTGACCTGTGCACACACTGCCTCCCAGGTTTAATATTTTTTACCTTTGCACTCAATGCCATACCGAGTTCTGGGTACATTCTGAAGTTGAGTCATCAAGGATTTCGTAGTGCATGGGCTGCTCCTGGGTGGGGTGGAAGCCCATCTGAGGGTAGAGGTTCTGGTGGCTTTGCCAGATTCGGGCAGCTTTGCAGGACCGTCTCTCATTTCAGAAGCTAACTTGCTCCTCATAGCTGCCCAGATCACTCGGCCCCTCCAAACAGGGATGGTGAGGAAGGCTTTGCCCTTCAGAGCCTGGGCTCAGGGAGACCTTTCCCCCTACCCTGGTGTGTGCTGGATCAGTGGGTGACTGATTTCCCCACTCTCAGAACTCCAATCCATGCCCATCTCACAAGGCAGAGAGCAGATCATGAGTGTTAACGTGAGACATTGCTCAGCCAGGTATGGGAAGGCGAGTGCTGGGCCAATGTAGGGGAGAGAAGAGTAAGTGGGGACCTGCCACGGAGGAACACACCCTGTCAGAATGGCACTGGGTGCTGCTGTATCTGGTTTGATATTACAATACAAGTGGAAGTGCTCAGTCACTCCAGGCAGGGTACTCCAGACAGGGGACCAGCTTCTCCCTCGGAGGAGGACAGAGTCACCTGCCACCAGCAATGTTTCACTGAGAATTGAGCCCTGCCCCTTCTGCTGATTCACTGGAGACAGTGACCACCAGGTGACTGGCCCAGCAGGCCTTTCCCATCAGCGGCGCTGCACCTGGGAAGCTGAGAAGATTCTCCAGGATGGCTGACGTGGGGCTCCTGCCAGGGCTGCCAAGGCTCTGGGTTTACCATGGCCAGCTGGGTTTGGAAATGAAAAATGCGGCTCTGTCTCAAAAGAAGAGCTTTTGAAGTCTCTACTTTCATCTCTCAGTGCTCCTCCAACCAGAAGTGACAGGGAGGGATAAAATGCAATTTATTCACCAGCCCAGGAGGCTCATTTCCAAACACAATAGCCGTGCCAGACAGCAGACCTTCCCCAGAAGAGACAAAAAGGAAAAAAAGAAAAACCCAAGAAGAAAGAAAAGCCTCTGAGTAGAAGCAGGCCATTAGAGGAGGGCTTTGCAGGGTGGCCTGCAGGCCATGTCCAGAGAGCTCCAGGCCACAAAGGAAGCCAGAGGCTCTGGTGCCAAAGGCACCTCTGCCCCAAGCCTGTCTGGGAAAAGAAAATGGAGCCTCATGGGTATTGCTCGTGTGTGATGTTAGAAATAAGGCTACAGATTAGAAATAAGGCCACAGGTGCTGGGTTTCGAAGGAATCAGGACTCATATAAATAAAGTTGGGGCTCCCTCAGTAAGTCCTCCAGCCCCAGGGCAGGCCCTCCCCTTACCCCAACTGAGGTAGCGGGAGGGTGTGGGGTACAGAGACAGAGGCATTTTTAGGCAATTCCCATGAAGCTGGGAGGTTCTTCTGGAGCCACTCTCAAGGCTGCAGGGGCAGTCATTGCCCTCTCTGGGCCTCCTCTGTATCTCCACAAAATGAAGAAACGACCTTTTTCATCCTGGTGGTTTAGGATTAAAGGAAATAAAACAGGTGACATTTTTGGGCTGTTCCCTCTCCCTAGAATGCCCTGCCCATCTTGCTCTCTGGACAAACTTTGAATTCTTCCTCCCAGTCTCCATTTTGGCTTCTATATGAAGCCTTCCCTGCATCTCCTGGACACTTAGACCTGACTTCGTCATGTTATCATCATGTCTCTGAGAGCGTCTATCACACTGAATAGATGTGTGCTAACTGAATTCGTATTTTGGCCAAACACCCAATGTTACAATCAATATTGGACCAGAGCCAAAATCACCATCATAATTCAGGACTGAGTCTGAAATGTTACCAACAATAATTTATGACAATTGTATAACTAGAAATTTTAGCTGCTACATTTCAGAAGTTTGGCATTGCAGTTCAGGAGCCCTCAGCTGCACAATCCACCAGTCCCTGAACTTCTGATGTTGCTTACTCTCAGCTGAGGTTAGCAGGAGAGCAAGATATTGAGGGTGTGCCTCGTATGTTTCCAATACATTTTTTTCCTTCATACTCATATTTCTATTATGTCTCGACAGCAGATGGTTTATTATGGATATTGTTGCACATAAGTTTTGAGGTTTTTCTCCACATGGAATTCTGAGACTGACACATAACTCTTCATTCAAACTCCAAAATGAGTAGAATTTGCAAATAGGAGGGACTCATGGTCTAAATGAAATTTTAAAATGAAACACTAAATAAAAATTTTAAAAGTCATTTTGTTTAATAGGATGAATACGAAAGCCCCAAACAGTTCTACAAAAGATAAGAATTATGATATAACCTCATCTCTGTATACAACTTGTATTATTACTTAAAGTTTTACGAATATTTCCTTGCTCCAAAAGGTATAAGGTTCTTCCTAAAGTTATCTAGCTGACACACTTTGTTTCCTTTTCCATTTAACTCTTTGAAAGTTCTGAATAATGTTTTTGCACAAAAAATTAACAACCTTCAAATGGTCATGAACTGTTGAACCATTTTAATCTCACAATGATAATTGTATATTTATTTTTCAACTGATAGGATTTCATAAAAAAATTTCCTATAAATCATATAGGAAGTTTTCACTTCAATTTTCACATATTTGATTATCTCCATACCCATATTTCAAAGGGAATGTTTAAATAAAAACAAACCTTAATGGAATACCTTGTTTGTATTACTGATATTGCTACACTGACTTTACATGTTAGTGACTTACATCATCACGGTAGTCACACAAAAGCGTAAGGGAGTTCCAAATCAGGGCTACAGAGCACATTTTGGACAGAGCTAGACTTCAGTGCATAATGCTACATGAAGCAGTATGTAAAAGACCTTCTAGCATCATCTGTGTGGAGATGGCTTCCAGGGACATGGCACTCTTCCATTCTTTCCCTGTCCTCCAAAGTCATGACCTGCCTTGCGCCAGAGTTCTTTCCAGCTTCTCTGGTACAATTTTTCGCCACTCCTCCTAGGCTCCAGTGACATTAATATTGCCCTTCGTACTGCCAAAGTTCTACAGTTTCTAATTGCCTGCTTATCTTTGCTTTCTGCTGCTTCGCCCATTTCCTGGACGTCATCTTGAGCTGGTAGAGCTCACATTTCCACAGCCCGCGATGGTGCTCTTGTTTCTCTGCAGCAGGACCACCACCATCACGGTACACCTTTGGTCAGCCATTAACTGTCACAGTTGCCTTCAGGGACACAAAATAAAGGCTGGAAGAATGTCAAAACAGAGTCAGCAGCACACACTGCTGATCTTTAGCTGATGATGTTTGCGGTATACCCACTGGCAAATGCACACAGAAAGGTCTCTTGAGAAGTTTTCATTGGCTGAGAGCCTATAAGAACTTTTGGAATATGAAAAAAAAAATTCCATGAGAGTTAGCATTCAACAGACAATGCATATGTAATGATGATCTGTTTGCATGTGTCTTTGTCTCCACCAGACTGGAAACTCCATGAGTTAAAGGGCCAAGTCTTTCTATCTTCATATGCCCAGCTCTTAAAACAGAACCTGCTATATCACAGGTGCTTAATAAACATGAGATGAATGACTGAAAGAACAAGTAAGGGAAAGGGACTGTCAAAGGGACCCACAATTCTTCATCCCTAGATCACCTCTGGGGATGGAAAAGCAGGTCCAGAACAGCCCCCTAGGCACCTGCTCCCAGTTCTGCCCTGGAGTGCCAGCTGCCTCTTAGCTTCTTGGTCAGAGAAGCAAGAGCTCTAAAGACCATGGAAGCCAGGGTGGGAGGAGTGTGGCTGGACACGGAGGAGAGGAACGAGACGCTGACTTCCCTCATGCAACTCCCAGAGAGGGGAGTGCAGCAGCAGCCTGCTCCTTGGCGGTTCCTGCCTCTATTCGAAACAGTTCAGCTCCTGCAGCCTCTCCGTGCCAGGAGTTCATGCCCAGCACTAGACTGGGCTGCACTCTGAGTCCCAGGGCCGTGCAAGTGTCAGGCACTGCACTAGGTACCATGGGGTCAGAGAGGCCTTAGGACCGGCCTCCCCTCCTGAGCTCACAAGGACTGGGTACAGACGTGTGAGCAGCCCTCTCCCCCTCCTCCCTATGCCTCCACCCCTCCCGCGGGTCCCCAACTCTCACAGGTGGCCACTCTTCTGGACCATTCTATATGCAACTCTCTAAGACTCATTAACTACAAAATCCCTAACTTTACCACCAGACCAATTCAGAGGAGTAATTCTTTGGCTACAGTTATTCTTCCTTTTCAGTATCAATTTCTTTTAACATCTGCCCTATTAATCACTTTAACACTGAAATTAAGACTGATTTTAGCGAGGTAATGTGTGATCAAGAGCACACAGCACACATTTATTACACAGGAGGCCAGGACGTCTCGATAAAAGTCAGCCTTGTCAATAATATATTAGGTGGGACGTGCTGCCAGAGGGGCAGGCTGAAGACCGTTCTGTGTCACTGATTTAAATATGCCTATTTCTGTCAGTGCCGCTGCTTTCAGGCCCCATAAAGTGGGGTGCCAGTCACTGAGAGTGACAGGTTGTAATTTTCCTCTTGAGTCCAGCGGCAGCGCCAGAGGCTGCTGCCCAGGATGTGAGCTCCACCCCTTCCCTTTCCCTCTGGCAAATAATCTTCCTTCTCCACGGCCATCCTCTCTTCTCATCCTCTCCTACCACTTCAGCTTCCACCTGCTTGACTTCCTCCACCTTCCATCCTCCTGCTGCTCCCCCCTTCCCTTCTCTCCTGACCTCCTCCCCTCATCCCCATCTAGCCAGGGAGGAGCACTGATATAAGTTTGCTTGTTTTTCATTTAAAACTCCACCTAGGTTTTTTTTAGCAACATCAAGATGCCTCTTTAAGGTCTCTGTCATCTCCCACTTGTTCTTGATTATTCTCTTCCCCACCAACAAGGGAGTGATTTTGCCCATGCTGTGCTGGCTTCCTGGGCAGAGGGAGTGGGAGCAGCATGTTAGGACATGGAACCCCCAAATCCTGGCTGCCTTTGGGCTCTTGCTTGGATCAAGAGTGGCCAAAGCCAGAAGCTTCTCCCACTTCCTTGCCCCATCCAACCCTCCAATATTCACCCCTCCCGTGGGCTGGAATTCATGCAAAAAAATCTTGGGAAGAGGAGAGGTTCATTTCTTTGGCTTAAAAGCAGGAGATCCAGCAATTCCATTCCTAGGTGTATACCTGGAAGGATAAAAAGCAGAGACTCAAACAGATATTTGTACACCCATGTTCATAGCAGCTTTATTCGCAGTAGCCAAAAGGAGTAAATGACTCAAGTATCCATCAACACGGGTGAACAAAATGTGGTATATACGTAAAATGGAATATTATTCAGCCATAAAAAGGAATAAAATTCTGATGCATGCTACAAAGTAGATGAGTATTGAGAACATTATGCTAAGTGAATTAACACATACACAAAAAGATACAACCTGTATGATTCCACTTACTTGAGGTACAGAGAACAGACAAACTCATAGAGACAAGAAGAGAATAGAGGTTACCCAGGGCTGGGGGTAAAGGGAATAGGGAGTTGTGGCTTCATGGGCACAGAGTTTCTATTTGGGACGATGAAAAGTTGTCAAAATGGATAGTGGTGATGACTGTACAGCATTAGGATGTAATTAACATCACTGAATCATACTTAAAAATGGTTAAAATGGTAAAATTTTCATGTTATGTATATTTTGCTACAAGAAAAAGTGGGAGAAAAGCAGAAGGGGAAAGAGAATTAAAACTTTTTTTTTAGAAAGTAGCTGCTAGATATATTATTGCTTTTTTGATTGTGGAATATAACAGACATTCAGAGTATACAAAACCGATGTACACAGCTAGATGACTTATCACAAAGCAAGTTTCATTGTAACCACTCTCCAGGTCAAGAAATAGAGCATGACTAGCCCCTAGCAGCCCTGTCTTCCCTCCTCCCAGTAATTTCCCGTCTGTCCTTCACCTTCCAAAGATAACTACTATCGTGACTTTTGTGGTAATTGCTCCCTGTCCATACAATCTTAAATATTATAGGTTGGTTTTACCTGTTTTAAACTTTACATAAATGAAATGTGTATGGTTGCACTGTAGTTTCTTTCACTCAACATTTATTTGAGACCCATACACACATTTGTGTGAAGCTACGGTTAGTTTATTTTCACTGCTGTATCTGTATAGTATTCCATCTTGTGAATGTATGGTTTATTATCTGTGGGACTGTCAATGGGCATGTGAGGTGTTTCCAGTTTGGGGATACTGTGCTCTGAACACCCTTGCACATGGCTTCTCATACATGAGCAAGAGTTTATAACTAGGTGGGGAATTGCCAGGGCATAGGCTATTCGAATTTGGGAGAGAATGCCAAACTGTTTCCCAAAGTGATTACCAGTAATGAAGAAGGGAAACAATAATTAGAGTGCTTGCTTATGTGCCAGGAACTATGGGGAAAAGGAAGGAAAAAATTCAGAAAGGGAACAAATACTAAGGTAGACACTGCCAGTGCTTACCCAGATGCCAGGAACCCTTTTTACCATGTCCATGACCCCTTCCCCAGCACTGTGACCTTTGCTTTAAGGCTACCATCCCTGACTCTCCTTGCAGGTCTGCCTGCTCCAGGTGCAGACAGCAGCAGCACCTGGCAGGTTAGTCCCCTCTCACCTACCCTCACCTCCTGCTGACTCTTAGCCATTGACTCAGCTTTCTTGCCTACAATCCTGATAAACTTTGAGGCATAATTTATATCCCAGAGAGTCCCTGTAGGATCAGGCTAAAGCCACAACCCACGGGAATCTGTCTGAAGTAACACACTTGCTTGGCTCTTCTGCCTTCTCTGACCTGCTTCTCTCTCTTCTTTCTTTTCTTCCTTAATAAATCACTTGCAAAGGAATCCTTGTCTCAGGATCTGCCTCTGCGAAATGCAACAAAAGAAAGGTGTCCGCACCTATGAAAACCCAGTGCAGGACCTTAGACAAACCTTTCCCCTTTATGGGCCTCCATTTCCTCCACTCCAAAACAAAGGAGTCGAATTACTGATTCCAAAGATCCGAAATTCCACTATTATATAAAACTATGGTGATATGGGGGCCACCCCACCCCAAACACGACCAGAGAGAAGGAACAGAATAATCCAGCCAAGATTCTAAATTCTCAGAAAGACCTGAGCTCAAACCCCCCCAAATCCCTGCATAATGATGGAGGGCCCCAGACAGTGTGAGTGTATGTGTTGGGGGAGGGGAATATTAAACAAATCAATGATATGAAAAAATACTGGAGGTACACTCGGGGAAGCTGATGGGAGATGAACAAGAGTTTGATACGCTGATGTGCATGGCGATGCAAGCTGTTACACTGTGAAGCCAGTCTGAGATGCTGACAGGAGCTGTTATGAGGAAAACAGGACTTTTCTGGATCCTTTGCCATCACATGAGTGCCACATGCACAGCAGCTACACGGATAAAGTGTATTCACACAGCTGA
Source organism: Galeopterus variegatus (assembly GCF_000696425.1). Classification (NCBI taxonomy): domain Eukaryota; kingdom Metazoa; phylum Chordata; class Mammalia; order Dermoptera; family Cynocephalidae; genus Galeopterus; species Galeopterus variegatus. Next base: position 280,758 of record NW_007727758.1, on the reverse strand, counting down.
TCATCTCTCATCCCATGACAGCCCCCCAAGGTGGTAAGTCTTTGCCTCTTATGAGAAAACTGAAGGTCAGACAGGTTAAGAGAATTACCCAAGGTCACAAAGCCGGTAAGCAAAAGAGTTGAGTCTGAAATCCGAGTCTCATGACTCTAGGTCACAAAGAAAAAGGGAAGAGCTTGGAAGACTTCGGCATAGCAAAAGTTAACATTTACTGAGCATTTACTATATGCCAGGCCCTTTACCTACATGACCTCATTTGGGCCCCATGAGACAGGTGCCATTATTAAACCTACTTTACAGACAGGGAAAGTGGGTATAGAATGGCCAGCCACTTGACTAAAGTTGCGAGGCTGGCCAATGGAGGAGGTGAAATTCAAACCTGCTTGTTGGTTCAGCACCTGCGATCTAAACAAGTACGCCCCACTGCTAACAAAGATCAGCGGCTCAGTTCAGAGGAACTTAGGAGAGCACTTGGGTCCCAGAACAGACAAGAGCCTAGTGAAACAAGGGTTTTGGGCAAAAGCAAACATAGTGTGGAGTAAATTTCAAGTACTGTGCAGACAGCAGTTTCAAGCCAAATTCAAAGACACTTACATGGACTTAGAAAAATACCTCTTTCCACCATACACATGTGTTACGGTCCTAAGAACTGAAAGAGAGAAATGCACCTCTGCTTGGACAGGGGGAAAAAATGTGTAATAGGGATGAACAAAGGGTGCATGGGCGACACTGTAGGGAACCCGGAGAGCTTATCTAGAGGGGTCTGTTGACTGGACAGAAGGTAAAACAAGAGATATATTAATGCTTTAAATTAGGGTCAGGTTAATTGAAAATGTTGAACCTGGTCCTTGCAATCACATAATTGCATTCACTTCATGCTGTGACCCCTAGTGAAATAGGTGTGCCCTGAAATGACGGTGCACGATCTGCTTCTGAAACACTAGCATGGGAAGGACTGCAGAGAAGGGCAGGACTCCCGCCAGGCATCTGGGGACACAGTTGTGGAAGAGAAGCCTTCCCCATTGCCTGCATCAGGCCGAGGAGGCAGGAGAGCCGCACAGCATGCAGGACACGAAGCCAGCCTCACAGATCCATGAACCGTGCACTCTAATACATTATTTGTTATTCAACAAACATTGAGCCTTTACTATATGCCAGACACTCTGTTAGCTGGGAATACAACAGTCAATGCATGAGAGATGGTCTCTGCCTCCACAGAGCTTAGCCTGGCGGGGGAATGGAGAGGTGAGCACAGTTTGCAGAGTGGAGAGGGCGCTGTGCAGAGTGGAGAGGGTGCTATGTGGTGAACATCTAGCCCAGGCTCGGGGTCTGGCAAGACTCAGTGGAGGAGGTAATATCTAAACTGTGATTCAAATGGGGAATGGGGAGTGTTCTGGACAGAGGGAACAACACGCATAAGAGACCAGGTGAGACGTCTTGCAATGCATCAGAAGCGCTAAAAGTGTTTGGGTGTGATTGGAACCAAGGGAGTGGGTGGGAGGAGACAGAGATGAGGCTGGGAGCTGGGAGGAGCCGGGCTGTTGAGGGGCCTCCCTGCCAGGTGAAAGAGACCTTGGAGAAAGGTCATTTGGAGCATCCTGAAAGGCTGTTGAGCAGGAGATGACTGGATTAGATTTGCCTTTGAGGAAGCTTTCTCTGGCTGCTCTGGGTAAAGAATAGACTGGAGGAGTCAAGAATGGAGGCATCAGAAGCTACTGCAGGATTCCAGGGAGAGATGACTGCTGGAGAAAGGGAGTGGAGAGGGGAAGGACAGAAGCCACATGGAAGGGAAGAGGCAGTGGTGTTGTTTTTCCATGTACAGGAGCTGCCCAGTACAGCCTCTCCTGCTTCTTGCAGCAGGACAAGAAGGACGGGCAGCCTCAGGCATAACCCACTGCCGTCTGAAATGAATCCCTCTGCTTGGAGGCCTGAAGACATTCAGTGCTCCCCAGAACCTCTGCATCCTGCACAGCCCTTCTAGACATAGGACTAGATAGAGGCCTAGACATAAGACTTTACTTTTGCCTTGGTTTCTCTGCCAAAATTTCCCCTTCTCCATGGGGAGAACTGCGCAAAGCTTCACCTGCCTGGCTGAGTCCTGTTCCACCTGCCGAGCTCTCAGCCTCTGCACTTTCCCAGGTGCCTCGACTGCACTCTGTGGTTGGGGCAGCAGGGACTGATCCTTCACCTAGAACACCACCGTGGACCCCAGTGGACCTCAGGCACCCCTGCTACCTGGACATGCCCCCGCCAGGCCCACCACCACCATCCAGGCTGCTGAATCACTGAACCAACACACTGCTGCCCTCCTGCAGAAGCCAGCCTGCTCTGCACCCCAGCCCTGATGGCTGAGGTCTCAGCATCATCTGTGCTGAGTTAGCACATCTAAAGGCAATGACATTTCAGGTTTTTATGAAAAATGGATAAGTCAGCTGCCAGGGACTCTGCTAAACCCTTTAAATGTGGTCACATGTTGGGTTTAAGAAGCAGGGTTGAGCTGGAGTATGGAGTGCAGGTGCTTACTAGGGAGATGAAGGTGGAGGAAGTAGAACTGGGTGGAGGAAGAAGTCAAACTGCAATGCAGGCTTCACACAGCCTCAGCTTGCCTGGCAGAGGGCTCTGCAGCGAGTGTTCCCTATCGGCTTCACTGGCCACCAGACAGATGCAGGAAGGGCATGGATTCAAGGTGGCTCTCTGAAGCTGAGGCCAGCCCTGAAGGAGCTGGAAGCTGAAGTCTGTCTGATGACTGCACTCTGCCTCTGGGCAGCTAAATTCTTCCCAGAAGGGGTCTGGGAGGACACCCAATGTCCACACCTGTGCCACTAAATCCACTTCCCCTATGCTTTCAGCGAGCAGTTCCTCCAGCATTCCCATGGGCCTCTCTTCCTGAGGGAAGATGTAGAAGGTCAAGGTTAGTGGCACCCAGTGCATATCCATCTTCTCCCTACTGCACTGTCCACCAAGTTCCCCTCACCTTCAGTTACCAACACTGCTAGATTTGGTGGCTTCCCTGGTGGTTGTGACCTAGACCGTCAGTGATAAGGGCCTGAGCTCTCGGGCACCATGGTCGTCTCAGACCTGGGTGGCTGTACCTGCTCATCTGCACTAATAATTAGCAAGGAAATACCAAGAGGCACCCAAGTGAATGACCTGGATTCCACACATACTCATCCCTGCCCCTGCTATGTAGCGACAGTCTCCTGTCTTCCTAAATATCAGAGTCAGCTACCACTGCCAAGGTGGTGATGACTTTTCTTGCTAAATTGCCCAGGTGGAGTGGAGGCTGTAGCTTGTAATTCGGTATTGCTCTTGCTGTATCAACTGGTGAAAGTGCACCCTCATTAGAGACCAGGACCTCTCACCCTGCAGAGGCTAGAGTTCTATGAAGTCCCCCCAAAGGAGAGTGAGAGTGGTGATAAGTGGGACCATTCCTACTTCCATCCCTTAGCTTCCAGACCAACGCATTCTTCATAATGGGGACACAGCACAATATGGGGGTCTTTGATCCAATGCATACAGAGGATGGCACCCCATCCTTACAGAGTATTGTCTCCAAGCTGGTGCTTCAACTGTGCCTCCAGCAAGCCATTCCAATACTCCATCAGGCTGACAACTTTTGGGTGGTGCACAATATGATGTGACTAATGGATCCCATGGTGGTGGGCTCACTCCTGTAACACCTTTGCTGTTAAGTCTCTTCCACAGTCTGTCATGATGTAAGATGGGATCCCATGCCAGTGAATCAAACATTTAAGCAGTGTATCAGATGGCACTGGCTGTATTCAGGAAAAGCAAACTCATACTCAGAGTCCCTATCTATTGCCATAAAAATAAACCTCTGACCCTCCACTTCCAGGATTGAAGACATCCAGGGTAGTCAACTTGTCACCAAATGACGGGTTGGTCTCCTCAAGGCCTGGCGCCATTCTGGGGACTCAGTGTTGGTCTCTGTTGCTGGCAATTTGGATATTCAGCAGTGATAGTGGCTAGGAAATTCTTGATTGGTGTGAGTCCATGCTTTAGGGCCATGAATCTCATTTGTCCACAACAACCCCTCACAACGGGGTGGTCCCCTTTAAACAGGGGAGGAAAATGGGGCTTTAAAAGTTAAGTAAACGCACCTGAGTTTACATCGCTAGTAGGCAGAAGAGTTAGGCAATCTGAGTATAGAGCCCACTACCTAAACCACACAGAACAGTCTTGCTCATGTAAGCACTGGCTAAATGGTAGCTCGTTATTATTATCGTTTGCTAAATAATTAGACTGCACAATATGGAAATGTGATTCACCATTTGAGGAGGCAGATCTGATTTTGCTCTTGGACAAGGCAGTGTAGAATAAAAATAGATCCTAGGTCACTAGAGGAGAGGGCTGGTCTGGGAGGCTTGCTGATACCAGCCACCAGAAGGACAGAGCTTTGCTGGCTCCTCACACAGTCTGGGACCCCTGGGCTTAGGGCTCCCTGTGTCCTCCACCCAGGCCTGCACATTCATCATCCATGCGGGTGTGGCTCCCTCACAAGAAGGAGCCAGGAAGCTCCTAGCCTATGCATGGCAACCCAGACTTCCAGCCCCAGGACCTGCAGGGGCACTTGCCTGCCATGCGGCTCCACTGAGCCCTCTCTGAAAGTGGTCTTCTGTGGGTGAGGGAGGGTCCCTGCCAAGCTCACTCTCGAGCTGCCTTTATGAGCACTGGGCAGGGATCCAGCACCCAGGAAACCTCCAGAAAGGGTGCATTTGTCTACAGTGGTGGGAGCTCAGCCATCTCTCTGCTCCTCCCACACATCACTCCTACTGTCGCTGGCCCCATGCCCACTCTTGCCCACTCCCCCTCTGTCTCACACCCAGTGGGGAATCAGAGGCACAGGCATCTTTCTTTCTTGAAGGAAACAGCCCCCTCAGTCTGCCATCTCCCTGGGTCGATAAGATAGGGGACGCTCAGCCAGGCCTGGAGTTGGCTTAGGGGATGGGCTGCATCTCTCTGAAAAGCCTTTGTGATGTCACCAGGCTCAGCCCTCCCAGACCGCCTCCCATTCAGAGAGCCGATAGGCAGATCGGACCGTCTCACTCCAATTGCCTCGCTGTCTGGGCCCTGACCCTGGCGTCCAGGCTTCCGTCATTAGCAACAACAGCAACAACAGCTGCTCACATTTCCTGAGCCCTCACGGATTGTCCGGCAGCAGACAAAGCGTTCTGTAAACACTACCTCACAACCATGTAAGGTAGGTACTACCAAGTCTCCATTTTACAGATATGACCAAATGAATAATATCAGATTCTTAGCTTGCCATGCACTGTTCTAAGCACTATAGATATATTTACGTAAGTTTATATATTAATCCATATATATTTATATATGTCTGTCTCTATATTAATTCACTCAAACCCCATCACAATCCTATGAGGTAGGTACTACTGTAATTTCCATTTTATGGATAAGGAAACTGGAACACAGAGATAAATAATGTGCCCAAGGTCACACAGCAAGTGCATATTAGGACTCTGGCTCCAGAGCCTTCTAATCTCTTGCCCTCTGACCACTATACTCTCTTGCCTCTCACTATATCAGCAGCTGAGAGTCCCAGCACCTTACCCAAGGTCCCACTTACTAAGGGGTCAGTATTTGAACCCTAGTTAGCTTGGCTCTATGGCCAGCACTCCTACCAGCATACAGGCTACTGTCTCTCATTTGGATGAGAAAAGTGATCGCACAGCCTAGAAATCATGCCAAGCAAGCCTGAGAAGAAACACTGTCCCCTGGGGCCTATCCCAGCAGTCCCTGCCCTCCTCATCCCAGGCCTTGAGTTGAGTACAGACCCAAGCAACCATGCAAGCCAACCCAAGTTCACGAGCCCAGGCTTGAAAGGCAATCCAGCTACAGACAAAAAATATTGGAATTAATATCTGAAATCCCTGCCACAGCCCAGAAACCAACAGTCTGGATTACTGAGGGAAATAAGACTTAATTCTCCTCCAAGGTCTGACAGGCTTTGCGAGTGTGTCTCTGCCATTTCCCTTAGCCCTCCCCCACCTATCGACACCGTTATCTGCAGGCCCAGAAGACAGCTCGGCTCTGGAGGCACGTCTGGATCTGTTCATGGAGACCAAGATAAAGACCGTCAGTGTCACTGCCCAGAGTGGCGGGATGACACTGTCAGAAACTCTCAAATACAACCCAGATTACTAAAATAAATGATTAGGGAGCCTCTCTCTCCTACTCAGAATGCTCCATTAAGCAAATGAAATAGAAGCATCCAGATACACTCCCTTTTCCCTTTCCCTCTCGTGATTAACTGCATAATAAAAATGATATTAAGTAAGCATAAATTTCCAAGAAGCCCATCTAAGTGTCAAACCATTAAAAGGACAACAGCAAACAAGAGTCACATATTTCTAGGTTACCTCAGTGTCCAGCCTGACCCACCCCCTATTCCTATTCTGGGCCTTCTCAGTCCCCTTGTCCCCGTCCTACTCCACAGACTCAATTGTCATTGGACGCATTGGTGGCTCATGTCTCAGGAAGAGCCCAGTTACCTGCAGGCACTGATCTCTTACTGGTTCCCAAGTCAGGGCCTGGCTGCCAATCTGCAGGAAATTTGCTCTGCCTAAGATGGCCTTTGTCTTGAAATCACTTGTGGTCTCATGGTTTGCCAGGGCACCTGGGTATCAAACATTGTCTTTCCTGCTCCCAATGATCTTTTATCTCCTCCAGTCCTCCAATGACTGCTGAGCCCCCAGCTCTTGCCTGGAGCTCTAACCTCTTGCCAGTTCTAGCCTGTGGATTTGGCAAATTCTTACGCTCTGGTCTTGCCTTCCTCAGTCCTGGCTCCTGTTTGCCCTGACCTCTGTTGGTCCCTATGCCTACCTGGCTCTTTAGGTCCTTATCCCCACCTTGTGCCTATCCCACCACACCTGAGATGAGTGTGGTGTAAGGTGTCAGAAGTCTCAGCTCCCAGAGTCCCTGGAGCGAGATGCTCTCCAACAATATGCTTGTGTATGTCCCCCTCTCTATATGGAAACCTCAGACCTGTTAGAGAGAATCCACCCTATACTTGTTTCTTAACTACTGGGATACACATAGAGGATGCACATAGAGAGCCTTATGTGCCTGGACTGTTTTCAACAAATGAATAAATGAGACATGGATCTGACCTGCTGCACAGACCACATCAAGGACTAGAGAAACTCACCCAACTCTCCAAAGCCTGACTCAGGGTCTCTGGGACAGGGGAAATCAAGCTTCTGCCTCATGGAGGGGATGAAACTCCAGGCGGTGCCACAGGAATGCGCCTCAGTTTCTCCTATCCTTGTCGAAATTCTGGCCTGGGTAGAGCCCCGGTGCTCCTCTGCACCAGGCTGGTGGAGAAATTTCTGTCCTGGAAGCCCCTCCCCACTGTGATCATCAGGGATGCCTCTGCTAAGACCCATCCCTGAATCCTCATCTTATAGGAAATCTTATTTTGATATTTGTCCAGAGCGTTTCCTGTTTTTCTTTATTTCTCAAACTCAGTGACAGATTTTTTTAGGAGCCATGTCGTGCCTACCAGGCTGCCCTCCACCCCCTCACAGTATGTCGACTGTATGAGTTGGGGGGGTGGCTTCCTCCCCACCAAGACGGCTGCCTCCCAGCCTCTCAAGTCACCAAGCTGTGAGTCACCAGCAGGAGACTGCCTGTGGCGATCCCAGCACTGGAGTGCACACTCATCGCCCTCCTTGGGAGCGCCCCTCCGCCTCGGGCTGGGGCAGAGGGCCAATGGTACCTGCTGTGTGGCAGCTTTAGGCAAGCTAGCTTGATACCTAATCTTTCATTGAACCCCCAAAGCAGCCGTGTGTGATGCGAAGTTTTGTCCCTATTTTATAGATGCCAAAATGAGGCATCGGAAAGCCCAATTTCACATAGATGTAAGAGACAGCATTCGAATGTTGTCTGTCTGGCCCTTTGCACCCTGTCGAGCTGGATCACGATTTCTCCTTTAGGGTGTGGTATTAGAATCTGCCCCAGCATGAGCCAGTGGACATGGATGGAAATTTCAGCTCTGCACTGACTTGAGCCTCAGTTTCCTTATTGGTAAGTCAGGATCTTATGTTCCTGACTGATCTCATAAGCAGAGCTGCCTTACTGAATTGTGCAGTTCGCAGCTGCACAGTGGTGCCAGCTGAAGTCCAGCGTGGGCTGAGCTCCCGCCTAGACTTCTTGGGCATACTCTGTATCTGCCCCAAGGGGGTGTCTCTTTCTAATGCACAAAAAAGGCTCAGTATAGACTTGGGCAGCTCATGTTTTAAGAAACAAAGAGCATTTAAATGCCTTGGAAAGCTTGCAGAGTAAAACATCTTTCTGTAATCAAAGATGCCCCAGCTCCAAGTCACCAGCCAGAGGTGGAGTGTTCTCTTAGACTCCTGCTTCTGTCCAGGTGCTCCTGTCCAAATAAAACAAAGGCTGCAGATGGAAGAAGTCTGTGAGTTTTCAAAATGAATGCAAGGACTAGGGGTACAAGGAAGAAGAGCCTGGCTGGCACATTATCTGGAGGACCACACTTCAAAAAATTAGGAAACAAACAAACAAACAAATAAAAAATGTTATCACTGAGAATCTTGCCTGCCAAGAAGGTCAGAGGAGTACCAACCTGCTGTAACTGTCCTGGGCAGCCCCGGGGAGCAGAACTGGGACTGACAGGTGGAAGTGGCAGGTAGACAGATTTCAATTCAGTGTTGGGGAAGATTCCCTAGAGGGCTTTATAAGATGAGACTTGTTTTGGGGGAAGGGGGTGATGCCCCTGAATCTTTCTCCAGCTTCGACCTCACCTCCACTGCCCCTCACTCTCTGTGGTCCAGCCACTTGGCTTGTTGAGACTTCTCTTTCCCTTCCAACCTTTTACTAGCTAACTTTACTTTTCCTTCATCTCCTTTAACCCTTAAAGTAAGGAAGACGCTTTCACCCCATTGGACACCTGCACGAAACCTGCAGTTTTTCATTGCTCAACCAGGGTAAAAAATGCATTAAGAGCTGACAGCACTCTGCTCTTAGGTGGAAAGTCCTTTGCTTAGGAAAGTACCTTGATGACCAGCTTCAGGTAGAAGGTGAGGACCTCAGGGATTGGTAGGAGCCTGTAGAACAGATTTTAAAAAATAGCAAAACTCTTCTGCATGAGATGAGAGAAATTTTGATTTCTCTATGAGAAGAGTATGGGAAGGAGTCAGTCAGATGCTGTGAGGCTGGAGACAATTATGAGTAAGATTTGGGGTAGAGTGGTGGGTGACAATTTTCCAGTGTTGGGATATCTTGAGGACATTTTAAGAAACAGGGATGCTCGGGCCGGCCTGGTGGCGCACTGGAGAGTGCACCGCTTGGGAGCGCAGCGGCACTCCCGCAGTGGGTTCGGATCCCATGTGGAGACCGGTTCCCGTTCACTGGCTGAGCGCGGTGCAGGCGCAACACCGAGGGTTGCGATCCCATTGCCGGTCCCCGGTACAGGCGTGACACCGAGGGTTGCGATCCCATTACCGGTCAGTAAAAAAAAAAAAAGACAAAAAAAAAGGGGAAAAAAAAAAAAGAAACAGGGATGCTTAATGTACAATTTGAAGCTGTTTGGATTGCTATGATATATATCCTAACCTGATACCTGCTTCTCACAAAAATCTGCAGGTGGGTCTAACAACCCACAATTTGCCTTATATAAGCAGAATTTTCCTGGAAGTTGAGGATGGGCTATGTATCACCCGGCTGATACAGTGTAGAACAGAACAGCATGCATAGAAGAGTTAGGTGGTCCACACACTGAGGGAGCAGGAATTTGGCTTCAAAGCTGACCATGAGAACCTAAGATAACTGCCCACCCACTGCCTCCCCAGGAGTCCCGGAGAGATCAGACAGTGATTTGGGATTGTGAGCTGAGTTTATCTAGATTGTGGACATTCCCAGCTGACATGGGGTTTGCAATCACATTAATGACATTGGTGATTAAATGTTTGTGCAATCAGTTATTCAGTATTTGTCTCTCCCCAATAAACTCACAAGGGTAAAAACTGTGTGTATTCTGTTCTCACTGGGGTGTCCTTAGCATCTAACTGTACAGGGGCATAGCCAGTAATCAATAACTATTCATTGGATGGGTGTATAGATGTCACATCATTGAGAGGTTTAAATATATACAAGGTGAGACCTTAGAGAAGATGTTGTAGAAATAGTTAAGAACCATTTGGGAGGAAAAGAGAGATAAAATTAAAGATTTCTTCCAACTCCAAGGCTTCCTGTTGTATGGGGCCATGTAGAAGTCCAGCATATATTCTAGTCTGAACGTGGGAAGGAGAGTGAAGCTTGAGCCCTACAGGTGCAAAAAGGTGCCACCTTCCTTTGCCCTCTTCAGGGGAGGGGGAAGGATTTCCCTATGTTACAGGTAGGAATTAGACTCTTTACAACTTAAATTTACAATTTTAAAGCCTGTTCTAAAATTCATGGTCCTTTCAAAAATGAATTAATACTAGCTCCTGGTTTTTTGTTTTGTTTTTTGGTTGTAATTTTGTGGCAGGCACAATGGTAAGCATTTTACGTGAACTAGCTCATTTATTTCTTCCTCACAACAGAAATCCTAAGGGTACATGATATTGCTCCTACACAACAAACAAGGACGCAGGGGCTCAGCATGACTTGCCTGAGATCATCAGATGCCAATACTTGAATCCAGATCTGTCTAGCTCTCAATGCTCTTCACCACTTAAGGATTCCCAGGCCTTTTACTACCCTCCTTCACTCCACCTCATGTTCAACCAGACAGAACACACCAGCCCCTGCTGATGTACAGGAGGAAGGTGATAAGCCCCAGCTCAGCTCCAGTGTCTGGGCAAACCTCTGAGTGTGTCTCATGCCTAACAGGTGGGCCCAGACCCTTGCAGGATCTTTGCAGCTGGGAGAAATGCCTTGGAACAGTGGAGCTGATTGTCCTGGAGGATACTGCTCCAGGCCATAGGCTACAGATTCGTTCTGCATAGGTCTCCTCCAAATAGCAGAAGGCCAGGAGGCTGGGGATCAATTCCCCAGCTCAATAGTTTCTGGAAACCTTCTAGGTTTAAATTGCTGACAGATAAGCTAACCGTGTCTCCCATCCTTTCTGCATGGCTGTGCTTCCTTGAAACCTGTTAACTTCTCTTCTCACTTTGATCAAAGCCCTCTGGGGTGCAGGAGAGGAAGGGGAGGAGAAGGGCCTGGATTCCAAGGCTGAGACTCTCCACCTGCTGAGTGAGGGGGAGGGCAGCACACGGACCGATTTTGGAGCCCTGGGACAGGGTGGGAGGCAGGCGGCTGGAGCCAAGAGCTGACCTTGGATGCTCCCTCCAGCTCCCATGTCTAGCCCTGCGCCTGTTCTGCAGTCACTGCTCAGAAGGACGGATCTTGAGTCATAAGGGCCAGCTGGGGGTGGTCAGAGGGCACCAGGCTGCAGGCAGTTTGCACAATGACTCATCTGCTCAGAGCCCCGCAGCATCTCGGGTGGGTTCTTGCTGGAAGCCCACTGGCAAGCATTTAGAAGTTTCGCCCAGGATCTGGGTTCAGTGGCCTTCCAGAGCCAGCCAAGGGAGAGGAACGATTTGGAGGCGGCTCCCTTAGGAGATGTAAAGGCCTCTGTAGCTGTTGGACTGCATGAAGTTAGGAAAGGAGGAGGCAAGGGAATTAACTAGAGAAGGAGGTTGGGAGTAAGAGAGGAAAAAGGGGCCTGTGAGAGTCTCGGGTCACCAGGAAAGAGGCTTCAGCCTAGAAGAGACCAGTCATTTTCCTTCTGTCCCTGATGGAGTGTGGGTTTGTCTTCCTCCTCAGGCTGCAAGGAGGAGTCGTGGAGCTCCCTTCCATCACCAACTTTCCTGAAAGCAAACCAAGAGGCATCTGGGACATCACACAACACTGCTGCAGCCCACGGTCCCTCAGCAGCCCAGTGCATTGGCACCAGTGACGTGCAGCAGCCTTGGGGAACTGAGAGCTACAGGTTGGGATGGGGTCCTCCCGAAGGCGGCCTGAGCTGAGCAAGCACCCTCTCTCTGTGCTCGTGGGGCACCTCTGGCAAGAGAGTCTCCCACTGGGTTGGTTTATCACCATCCAAATGCCAGCCCCTGAAACTGATTTTTTCTGGCTCAGGAGTAAGTCCCTCGTCTGATCAGCCGCGGATTCCTCAGGCTTGCTCTGCACACTTAGGCACAATCCCAGAAATGTTATGTAGAAAGACTCTCCCGGGCCACCCCTGAGAAACAGGCACTTCCTGACTCCCCACCACTCCCAGTGCAGAGTGGGATCCAAATCCTCCCTGGGAGGGGCTGCTGTCACCCTCAGACCCTCAGTTTCACCATCTTCATGACACCATGTCACATCCGGCAGGGTCCTGACATCTCCAGGACAGAAAGCCCAAAGACTTTTTTATTTTATTTCTTTCCTGCCACCCACTCACCTCTGCCCACATCCCTGGGGTAACTGCCCCAGAGACTGAGTCCATCCATGGTCCTTTTCACGCAAACTTATTATAATTTGAAAAGAAACATTGAGGGAAAAACCTTTCTGATCCAACTAAAGGCCTTTTGGAAGAACATATAGCCCAGTGAGGTGCTAAGCTGCCTCTTAATTGCTCCAAAGGAACGTTTTCAAGCTCCAGATCCATCAACACCTTCTATAATCTTTGCTTTCAGCCCACGCTTGTGGATGCAACCCAGAAAGTTCTCAGTTCATTTTGGGAGCTCTGCACCACACTGTGCTCGTTTTTGTTCATTTCTTGCACCAAACTAATGGTACCTTCCTGAAGCAGAGACATGAGTCAACCCCAGGAAGGCAGCCAGGGGTTTTCAGAGCCACGAGTTCTCTATTTCAGTTGTGTTCTTCTCCAGCTGAGGCCTAGGGTCAGACATAAAGGTGCTAAACCTCTTTATTTAGGTATTTTTTAAGAGAAGGGAGATGTTGGAGAGAACTAGAGGAACTACAGTCTTGCCCCTTGCCCCCCAAAAGCTTCATAGTTGTCAGGTGCAAAGAGCCATGTGAGTGAATCTCCTGGCAACAACCCTCATCCCACCCGCTCTGCCACATGCCCCTAAAGACCTGTTTCCTTGGGACACTTGGGACACATAGGGAAATACAGCTTGGCATAGGAGAAAGAACACTGGGAACACTGACTTCAGAGTCCGAGAGACGAGCTCTGACACAAGCTGGGTGACCCGGGCAAATGTCCCACCTTCTCTGAGCCTCAGCCGCCATCTCTAAAGTGGGGCCATCACATTTGCCTCATAGAGCTGCATGCAGATTAGGTTCCCGCTGATGTCCCCACAGCTTGTCCCTCAGGGGCTCAGGGGGACAGCAGAGGCAGAGCTACGGGAGCCTCACCCACACTTTTATGAAAGCAATACCTACTTACATGGCATCAGACACATGTTTGGCTTTAAGTGAGAAAGAGTCTGGGAGAACGGGAAGAGAAGGAAGAGGGAAGAGTTAGGAAGAAAGAAAGAGCAGGGGTAGGTTAGAGGAGGAAGCATCTGTGCTCTTGGACTTTAGAGTTTACCTGTTGCTACCAGACTGCTGGAGCCTTTTCTTCTTTCGTGGCAGGAAAGGGAGTGTGGCGGCAGGGGATGGGGACAGAAAAAGTCCAAGCAATGCCTAGGAGGAGGAAAGTCCTATGGATTATTCTAGAAGCCTGGCCTTTTTGACTTGGGCTCTGATGAGGGTGGTGGTCCCTGCCTGAGTCCAGAAGCCATGCTGGAGGGGCGGGAGGGAGGGCCCAGCCTTCTCCATCCTAAGCAGCTGTGTCTGCTGTCCCCAAAAGGCCAAATGAAGTGATAACAACCATAACACCACCGGGACACATGGATTCCTGGGGCTCAGAGCTGAACCGGGAGACAACCATCTCCCAGGATGGTGAGCTCAGAAGAGAGACAAAGTTAACCTCTGAAGTACGTTTTGTTCTTGGTGATGGATTAAAATTAGAGAAGACATGTCCCTGTCAGTTAGGGCCCTCCCTGTCATACACGGTTGTGGATCGTGGTTCTCGTCTTTCCTGCTGCAGAGTCATCATGCTCTCTCAAGTTGTCTCACTCCAGCCCCAGGAAATAAGAAGACATTAAGTCAGCAAAGGTCTGGGTCCACAGGACCTGGGCTTTTCCTCCGAGCCCCGCAGTCCCCCGCTTCCTACCCACTCTGGGTTACAACCGCGTACAACGTGCCAGGTATTTCACGTCAGAAGTTCTAGGGCCATTTATGAGCTACACTCTGAAAGCTTGCCCCGTGGCCTGATGAGTAGATTTAGTTTAAAAATAACTCCTTGCAGCTCCGGTTGACAGTAATTTGTGGAATTAAGATGGTGACAGAGACAATTTTATGAAAGTGAACGTTGTCCCTGGTGATAGTGTTTCCTGAGAGAGGAGCGGATAACTCACCACAGGACATTCCATTAGCCTGCATTACCCTCCCCCAAAGCCGGACAAAATAAACCCCTGTTTTTCTCTAGGATGGGCCTCGTTTTGAGAACTGACTAAACTGTCTTTACTGGGCCCAAAGATCAAAATGTGTATCCAACTGAGATGAAGAATGACATTGACATGGTCTTGGACTTTCCTTCCACGAAACTCCCCTGCTGCTAAGAAGCACGCCCCAGATCATTAGCCACGAAGCCCTTTCTGAGAGAGCTGCACCATGAACACCCCCTTGGTCAGCACCCCTCAGTGAGACTCTGAACCAGTCAGGGCTTTTTCCCTCCTCCCTAGCTCAAGGAAACCCTAGTTAGCTTAAGAAAAAAGGAAAGTTATCAGCTTGTAAAATTAGAAAGTCCAAAGTTAGTGCTGGCTTCAGGCACAGTTTGATATAAGGGCTCAAATAATGTCATAAAAACTCAGTCTCCTCATCAGCTTGGATTTAGGCTCTCTAAAGGTAGCTTCGTCCTCAGCAGGTAGTCTTCGCACAACAACATGACTGCTGCAGTGCTAGATTTTGTACCAAATAACTCCAAATTCATATGTAAACAAAGTATGTCTTTTCTGTGCAAAGCCCTGATTTTTTCAGATTGTTCTGGCTTAGGTTGTGGCCCCATCCCTGAACCAGAGTGTAGATCGGTGCTACGACATCAATGTTTGTGTCCCTGCTTCATATGTGGAAACCTAACCCCAATGTGACAGTGTTAAGAGGCAGGGCCTTTTGGAGGTGATTAGATCTTGAGGGCTCCACCCTCATAAATGGGATTAATGCTCTCATAAAAGAGGCTTGAGGGAGCTCTTCTGCCCTTTCCACCATTTAAGGACACGTAGAAGGTGCCATCTATGAGGAATGGGCCCTTACCAGGCACTGAATCTGCTGGCACCTTGATCTTGGGCATCCCAGCCTCCAGAGGTGTAAGCAATGAATTTCTGTTGTTTATATACCACCCAGTCTAAGGTATTTTGCTATAGCAGCCCCAGACGGACTAAGAAAACAAGAGAACACAGCATCCTGATGAGCAGAGGGGTAGCCCTGGCTGTGCAATCAGAGCTGCTGGAAGTCACAAGGACTGAGAGCAGGGGGTAACAGTATTGGGGTCTCAGACAGGGATTGCATTCAGGGGCATGCGAGAAAAGCCCCACCACAAGGAGCTTATTTTTCTCATATAACGAGGTATCCAGAGGCAGTCCAGAAAGCAGCTGAGAACCCTTCTCAGCCCCTGCCCCACTAACCTTGTTTCTGGCTCTCCTCCTCACGGCTGCCCGACAATCCAGGCATGGCAGCCACTTTCCAGGTTCAAGGAAGGGGGAAGGGCAGAGGGGAAAACACTGGTGCCAGCGGAATCTACTTTTTTTTTTTTTTTTTAAATCAGGAAATACAATTTTCCCTGAAATTTCTTTTTATGTCTTATCTGCCAAAACTGGATCATACGAGCACTCCTAGCTTCAGGACAGTCTGGGGAGGTGAGTATTTTAAACTGGGAACACTGAAATCTCCAACAAAATTGGGATTCCGATAATAAAGAAGAGGAGAAAGGATGTTAGACAGGCACCTAGCTATATCAGCCTTAGTTACCTGCTGCACAGCAACTCAAGAAATGTACACTAAAGCCTTTGTTACCTGTTGTGGTCACTTCTCCTTTCCCCAGCAGGAATATACTTCTTACTTCCTGCCTCTAAGAAGGAGAATCAGCTTCTGGCTGGTCTCTACGGGCTGAGTTTCCCTGGGGTCATCTTCAGAGGTGCCACAAGCCAACCTCGCTCAGCATAGACAAAGGTGCCACAGCCGTTCTTGGGAGAGGGTTTGGTCTTAAGTCCAGAAAATTCAGGACTGATGACAGTTGTTAAATATTTTTTAAATATTTTAAATTATATGACATATTTTAAAATTTTTCCAGAATTACAATTTTGAACACTGGTGTTGGAAAAATATATGTGACTTTCCTTATGTACATGGCGATACACTGAGCCCCAGTACACATGCTTTGCTTCTTAATTACGCATATGCACATGCTCTTAGTCCCTTGGAATCCTGAAGAAGTCCGTTTGGTCAGCAAAACTGAGCAGGGATTATCCTGGAAGAAGGAGCAGGCAGGTAGGCTGCCTGAGACCAATCGAGGAATATCATTGCCTTGGGCTTCCGGGAGGAAAAAAGCCCACCACATGGCAGGACGTGGACTGGCCACATCTTCTGCCATGTGTAGTCTTAGGGAATAGCAGCAAAGCAGAGCAGGAAAGTTGTTTCAAGTTGTTTTAAAGTCCACAAACCAGTACAGTGTTTTATTTTCTACTTCATAGGATGAGAAGGTCACAGAATGTCGAGTTAGAAAAAAACCTGGTGATCATCTGGATAAATCCCTTCATTTTTCACTGGTTCTTTGTGCAAATCTCCTCACATAATCTCATCGTGTAAGAAACTTCATCATCTAGAGAAATGTAATGGGGTCCCACAACTTTCTGTGTATTTAAAGGTTTAAATCACAAATCCAGCCACAATTTGGATGAAGAGGCTAATTTGGGAAGAGGGGGAGAGAAAGGGTCCTGAAACATGCGGCTCCACAGGCCACACATAGCAACTTGTTACTAATTGAATTTTTTAAAACTTTTTGCTTTGTCATGATTTCAGACTCATAGAAAGATGCAAGAATAGTACAAAGAAATCTCATCCACCCTTCACCCAGATCCCACACTTGGGATGTTACCACATTTGCTTTCAATACAAGTAGATAGATCGATTAGTTGATAGGTGAGAGAGAGAGAAAGAGAGATGGAGAGAGATTATAGACAGATAGGTAGACAGAGATATAGAGAGATAGACAGGTAGATACAGAAATAGAAACATATAGGAAAGAGAGAGAATTTTTTTCTGAACCACTTGAGTATAAGTTGAAGATACACCCCTTTATCCCTCAAAATTCAGTGTCTTTCCTAAAAAAAAATCCTTATTTTAATTATCTTAAATTAACATAGTATAATCATCAAAATTAGGAAACTAACATTGTAATATTACTACTAGGTAATTTACAGACTTCATTCAAATTCTCCCATTATTCTGATAGTGCTCTGTATGGGTAAAGAAAATCCTGAATCACTGGTTACATTCAGTTGTTATGATGTTTCTTTATCTCCTTGGATCTGGAAGAGTTCCTAAGTCTTCCTTTACCTATCTTGATCTTGACAGTTTTGGTAAGTCCAGGCCAGTTATTTTTTAGAATTTCTGATTGGATTTTAAGATCATTAATATTCTATTCAGAGCTTGAAAGAGAGGAATGCTGTGACTTCCACTTTGTGATTAAGGCTGATGAGTCCAAGCACCATAGGGTTCCCATCCCAGTGCATGGAACAAGTGGAACACATAAGAGGTATTAAACCTGGGCTCCAGTTTAGGAAAAATGAGTCCAAATCATAGTGGTTGAGTAGAGCCCCAACCCTTCCATGGGACATGACCCACAGGGGAGAAACAATTTTGGCTTCCCTCGAGACCTAGGATATTGGTTTTTTGCAGCCACCAACTATGGGCCTTTTAGTTACCACGGTCTGTTGTCGCACATGAAGGATTGTTGTGTTTGTTATTCACTAAAGCCTAATTAAAATCAAGGTTAGCAGGGCATCTGCCAGCATCCAACATCTTTCTTCTCACTTTCCCCATCCCATCACCAGTCAACATGATTCATTGGCTTTTAGTGCATTAGGCAAATTTGCTATAATTGCGGAGAGGAGAAGGAGCAAGGGGCCCATGGCACCACCCAGGCGCTACACTATCCCTTCCTGTAAGTCACAAGGACTCCAAGAAAGGGGCTTAAATTGCCTTTATTGATTTGTCAGCCTCAATAGATCATTTTTCACTGAGCGAAGGACAGGACCCACAAGGAGAATTCTTTCTCTTCCTACAACCCTCACCACGGGTCTTGTCTCAGTGGGAAAGGTGTCTGTGGGGGTCAATGACGTGATAGAGAGAATAAATGCAGACATCAATTTTCCCAAAGATGCAGCTGAGAGGGGCCCAGTGGAGCTTGTTTCCACCTCTGATTGCTCCCAACTAGACTTTCCAATCCCAAAGTTATTCATAGGGAAGTGACCCGCAGGATTCTAATTTTCTTCCACACAGGATTTCATAAGATGAGCTTGCTGGGACCTCACGTCCAGGCCTCTGGAGCAGCTGCTTTTCTTATATACCCTGGAAGAGGAAAAAGGGATAGCGTGGCCATGCTCTGGAGTTCCACATGGGAGGGAAGCCACAAATAGTTCTCTAGCACCAGTCCTTAGTTGACATTCTACATTCAATAAATATTTTAAAATTCCTTAAAAATAGACTGCATGACAGGTACCTCCCGAGATCCTTTACAAGATGCAGTCTTTAAGCTCAAAACACCCATAGAGACAGAGTTAAAAATAATCAACACACAACACAATGTGGTAAGTTCTATTGTAGAACTTGTACAATGCATGCAAAGGACTTTGAGGCACTGGGAGGGCTGGGATGGAGGAGAGAGCCAGTTTAGTCTTCCCCTGTGCCTGGAAGGATGGGTGCACATTGCAGACACACTGATGATGGCATTTGTAGTCCACACAGTTTAGCACTTAACTATGAACTGCCTGGTTCTATCCACTTGAGCTGTGTGTGGACTGGATGCATCTCCCTCATCTAGACTGGAAACACCATTAAGGCAGAAATTTTGCCTTACGTTTGGGGAATTCTTCACAGCATCCAGCCAGGTGCTAATTACATGGAAAGTCCTCAAAGGAATACGTGGTGGATGATTATATCTAGCAGATCACACAGCTGTGAAGAACACCTGGCCAGCTGCTGAATCCAGGTGTCTGTGAGGACCTGAGCAGGGTCTGGTGGAAGTGGCAGGTGAAGTGGGGCAAAGTCAATGCTATAACCCCAGATATCCCTTTGACACAACATTGTCAAATACCCTTACCAGAAAAACACTCTTGTGGCCTCAAAAATGTCCAAGATTCAGTCTTTTTATTTTCCTTGCAACATTTGCTACAAAAACTTCCAACACGACTATTTAGACAGTTTCTTGGAACTTGCCATTCAGTCTAACAGAATTGAACCTAGATTTAAAACTGACAACCAATAATAAACCTCACTGGTTATAGATGGGAATATTTTTAAGGGCCTGTGGTGTAGGCAGTCTGTTTAGTGAGGAAATGTAGGCACTGTGAGAGAAAGGGGAAGACAAGGGGAAAAACGAAAGGACTAAGGGATGGAGAGGAAGGGGAAGGAGATGGGGCTGGGGAGCAAGAACAGGAGGCTATTTGCAAGGGTTTTCTCTGTGTTCCTTTTCACTTTCTAAAGAGCTGGCCTTTTTCTGTCAAGATGACTTGGCCCAGCCTGATGAGTTTGCCTTTCTGCTATTGTTTTTATTTTTTATCTCAATGGCTCACAATTTTTGCTACCAAGTTACATGGGACCTCGGGAAGGCCAAGTAGCAAAGGGTGCATTTCTGGACGCAGGAGTTTGAAAAATGGATCCCTTTAGAAACTATGACTGTGAGCCCAGGGCTCCCTTCCCGCCATCTGGATATAGAAGGTTGTGTCTGTTTCCAAAGACTGGGAAGTCTCTAGGGTAACAAAGACCTAGGGCATTGTTAGGTTATCACTGCTAGCCTAGTTCAGAGTGGTGGCTGAGCAAACCTGTCAAAGAGGAAAATAATGTTGGACGCGGGGCCCTGCAGCGTGGGACAGCCAGCTCGCTGGTGGGTGTGGACACATGCAGACAGCTGGGTGCAAATTCACAGCCAGAGAGAATTCCTCAGGACTTTCAACAGTCTTTCTCCTCCAACAATGAATAGGGAGAGTCCCAGATGGTGGTAAAAATAGCTTGCACTCTCCTTCCAACCTGTCTGACTTGAGTTTGCAGAAGGCTTGGGGGAAAAAGTCATGTTTGAAAATGGAATTTATTTTGGTGATGATGATAGGAGGTTCCGCACTAGGGACAAAAGTTAGCTTTCCAGAAAAAAACACTCTTCACCTTATTTATTTATTTTTAATTACTTCCTACAGTCCCTCAAAAACAAGCTGTTCCTTGATACTTTTATTAAAGTGATGCAATGAAAGTAAACAAGAGCAGGGGCCGGCCCGGTGGTGCACTGCTACAGTGCGCCGCTTGGGAGTGCTGCGGCGCTCCCGCCGAGGGTTTGGATCCCACATACAGACCGGTCGCTCACTGGCTGAGCGAGGTGCGGGCGCAACACTGAGGGTTGCGATCCGTTGCCGGTCACGAAAAAAGACAAAAAGGAAAAAAAAAAAAAAGAAAGAAAGTAAACAAGAGCAATAGCTCTTTTTAGGGGAGCAGGTTTCCTGGGAAGTTTTGTGGAGGCAAAGGCCATAGACTAGGACAGGGCATCCCAGTGTGGCAGGGTGAACACTGGTCCCAGTCTCAGCTCTGCCACCTACTGGTGGTACGAATGTGGCACAGAGTTAAACCATCCAACCTACCAGGTGGTTTCCTCATCTCTAACTCTGGCCTAAACCAGCCTGCTGTGCCAACCTCGAAGGGTTGTTATGGAGATAAAATCAGAAGACGTCTCTGAAATTGCTTTGTAAACTGTGAAGAACCATCCATACGTAAGGCATTGGTATTAGGAGCTGAATAAAGCCTCCCATGGCAAAGAAAGCTGTCAGTGAGAACTAGAAATACTCCCTCGCACAGTGACACCACAGGGGTGAGAGCGGAAGAACAGCTGCTCGGGGCCCCAAGCTCATGGGGAGAAAGTACGGCATCGTCAGAATAAACCACACAAATAGGACTCTCCTGGAGTCGTGCACCACCTGGTCCACAGGTCCCTTCAGCCAGCCTTCCCACCCCACCTACCCACAGAGGGCTGAGAGGAAAGAAGAGATGATCCTATTCTACAGAGAGGTAAACTGAGGCCTGGGAGGGAAGAGCACATTCTGTGGCCACATTGTGACCAGGGACTAGGAAAGTCCCAGAGTCGTCCAGACCAGCATCAAGCTCTGCCTCCCTGGTGGTCCTCCTGACACCAGCTGGTCAGCAGTACCAGATGCCAGTCAGCCTTTAGCCGGGAAGGAGATCATCGGCCTGAGTTCTCAGATGAATCCGTACCCCGGCTGGCCTGCTGTGAGTCACGGCTCTGCAAGGACAAATGCACCTCAGCCTGCAGACTCCTGCCTCCGAGGACCCGGCTCTTGCCTTAGGAGAGAGAAGGACTGATCGCTAATGCCTGCTTACCCCTCGGCAGGCCTGAGAGCCCTTCAGGCAGCGTAAGTTTGGCCCATCTTTACCCATCAGTTGTTTGGAACCAGTGAACACAGAATTAAAAACAGGGTTCTAAATCCCCTTCACTTTTGGAAGGTCTCGGAAAAGCCTGGAGTTGTATAAATCAGTGTTCTGAATGGATTAGGTATCCTCATATCCTTCCCTTATCCCAAGCAAACCACTTTGAAAAAGGCCCCGGGTTAAGAGCGTTGATAAATCACAGCTCAGCATAGCAGGCCTCCAAGCCGTTTGCACACTTCAGCCTTCCCTGGGGAGGTGAGCGACCATGTGGAGCCTGTCACAGCCGGGACTCTGAAGCCAGCTGAACTTCTCTTGCCTCCCTGGGCTGCATCCCCAGGCGGCTGCTCTCCCCGGTGCACTTTCTCCATGGTGGCCAATGATGCAAATTTTTCATTCAGATACAGCTCCTGCTCAGAATGAGTGGTCATCCCAGACTTCCCAACAGGGGCCGTCTGAAGGCCAGCAGACTGTGGAGCTTTATCAGAACTCTGCCACACTCTTCAGCCTGCTACTGGTCATGGCTGCTTTCATGCGCAAGGGTGGAGTTGAGTGGTTGCAACAGAGACCGTATGGCAGGAAGAGCCTAAAATATCTACTGCCGGGCCATTAAGGTACAAATTTGCTATTCCTGAATTATATAGTTATCGTATTTAATTCTAACTATTACACTGTGAACTGGGTATTATTACTCCCCTTAGAGAAGTAGAATCTGAAGATCAGAGAGTTTTAATAACTTGCCCAAAGACACACAACTGGTAAGTGGCAGAGATGATACTTAAACACAGGTGTGTCCTCTTTGAGGCCCAAATACACCATTCCACCTATCTGCGATGCATCCCGTCAATAGGCAGGACATTGGTCAGTGGTAGAGTGAAAGATCTCTTCCTGGAATGGGTGAGCCAGGTTTGGAATTACAGCATTAAATAAGGACTAGCGTAAGCCTGCATCACCTTCAGCCTTTCCTTTAGGCACCAGCGTACAAGGAGCTGCTCTTAAGACCTACCAAATTGGAGCTCACAGCTTGTAAATAAACCCAAAACCCAGTAGAGCCAGGCAGGCGAGGTTCAACCCCTGGCCAGGCCAGCCAACGTTACCATGACGACAGAGTCATTTCCATTACAAACCGTGCAACAGGCTTCCAGAAGGTGATTAATGGTTGACCTCTGAGGGCTGGGAACTCTCTAGGGGAGTATTCTTTTTAGTCTGGTACAAAGCTTGGACCATCTACTTCTCCCTAGGTTGGGAGGTAGAGGTGAATGTTCTAGTTGGAGATGCAGAGGTAAAACACTCCATCCCCTGTTCCCTGCATCCTAAAGCCAGCCTAGGAAGCACCTTATGAAAATCATGCTCCAGCCTGGAGCTAAGGCAGCCAAACCCAGTAAAACCAAGGGCAGACAAAGGAAAACAAGAGATGCCAAGGGAATGAATGTAAGACTGCAAGCTGGTTAATCCTTGCTGGATAAATGGCAACCACTCACCAAAGGGAAAAGGTACAAAAAAGAATTCAGAGTCAAGAAGCAGGTGGTAAAAGGCGGGGGAATCCTACATCCTTTGAGTCCAGAGAAAAGCCTTTTCTACAGACTCCAGAAGAGGGGGTGGAGGAGGAACCCCCGCCTGCCAAAGCAGCAACCCATTTTGTGAATCTCAACTGAGGGTGACTGAGGAGACTCAGGTGCCCCATGTCCCCTTGCCCACTGCCAGTGAGTGGGGACCGACTGCTTGCCAAGTGGGGTGACCTGAGTGCTGCACCCCAACCTCGGTATATCTGTCATAGAGCCATTTTCGGCTCATTCATTGACAGTTTTCCTCTCTGCTGACGTTTGTGTGGCTCTGACTGCCTGGTTGTTGTTTGTGTTTGGCCATTTTCACTGTGGGTGAGTCGCTCCCCCTGCAGCTTGGCTGGAGGCGGTCAGGCACTCGCTGTGTTGGTACCAGAATCCCGGAGGCTCTGTCATGTTCTCCCCTTTTGCTGAGACGGTGTTAATTCTGGGGTTGAAGTGGCAAGTTTGTGTGAGAGAGGAGAGAGAAGGCATCTCGTTGCTCTGGAGTCTGAGCACTGTTCCCCAGTGCCGCTCAGGAACAGGCCCCCGCCCCTCTCTCTGTTCTCCTCTGTTGGGAAAGACAGGACTAGGGAATCGCACCCCTTTGGGCTCTCCCTACCACCACCAAAACTATCCCTGACGTCCCACGCTGGCTGCCCACATCTGCACCAAGACCCAAAACACTCCAAAAAAGTGTTGGCATGGAGAAGAACCTCAGTTCACACACTCATTTGTACAAGAAATGTAGCTACATTTTCTGTAACTCAGGTGATTTTTTATTTAGTTTCCATTCTGTGGCAGGAAATTAATCTCGGTTAATTCCAGGTCTCCCATTTTTCACTTTACTATGGGGCGTTGCATCCAATTTAGGGAAGGGCTTGCTGGTGCCAGTGCATGGGATGGGGACGGGGTGGTGATTCTGTTCTTGGTGACAGCTCAGCCACACTGGCATCCACGCACACAGCCTCATCCTCTCTGGGCTGCGGTCCTCAGGCCACCTGGTCACTGCTATGTCCGCCTCTTCTCGGTCACAGAGTCTTTCCAGGTTCATGGGCTTTTCTGTGCTGCATGCTCAGAGCTCTCAGCTGCTCACGGTACTTTCTGCCTCGTGGGGACCCTGTGAAGCAGCCCCCCATACACTGGGACACCCTTTTCTGGGGACACTCACCAGAAACTACCTTTCCTGTTTCCCCAACTCTCCCCTCTTCTTTAGTCCATCCAGATGCATCTGGGTTCTGAGGGGCGGGAACACAGTGGCTCGCCTGCTGGTGTCTTGTTCCAAATCTGATTTTGTCCTGTGTTCTCTCCAGCCTGCTTTGAGGGCTGGGCTTTTGAAATTCAAAATGCAAGAATCGGCTTCTGGATTTATCATTACTCCCTCAATGCCTTGCGTGACAAACCCACCACCTCTTCACTCTGTGGAAATCAAATGTCAGCCCCAGAGTCCTTCAGGAGCTCAGGTGGCTCAAGCAGTGTTTCCTCTGAACTAGTTCACTCTGTGGCCATCTTGCTGCCCACCCCTGCAGCCCCCTCTTATAACACAGCAACCCTGGTATGGAACCCAGCCCTTCACAGCATTTACAAACATACTCTCCATTTACACTGTGCTTCTGTGTGTCAGACTTTATCGAAAGTTTGACAGGGATAGAGAAGGGAGTTATTGAGCAGCAACCTCCTATCGCCCAAAATATCCAAAGATAAAGTTAGCTCCCTATCCAAGGCCCGGCCAGCCCACCTCCAGAAGCCTGGCAAGGCACTGCAGTCTTAGGCCTTATCATTGGAAGTCCTTATTCCCCGCACCCCATTCTCAGCTTACCTCACCTTCTTCTGAGTTGTCCCCAGAAATTCCAAACTCTCTTTCCCACTCCTAAATCAGCCCCTAGCCATGTCCACCCGCACACCCAACACTATCTGCTGCACCACAAGACAGGCCTTCGGTGTACAGGGTCTACCTCTCTTAGGAGGAAATTAGAGTTGTAAAGAACAATTGTTTCTCTTCTTTGCAAAATACACAAACACAAAACACCTATTTGGTGTGGCTATTAGAATGAAGAAGAGAGAAAATGGTCAGCTGTAGCCTGCACTGGAGGTGGGTAGAAAAAAATTTGCCTAAGGCTGCAATCGCTCTGTGTCTGTGTGTGGCTCCCCGCTTTGAGGATCACCTGCAGCGTGGTTTTAGTCTCGGTCTGACTTTCCCTGCCATCTAGCGTGTGCCTGGTCTTCTGCTGTGTCAGTCAGTACATCTTCAGGGGATGTAAATTAATATTAATACTAGCTTAAGTAGCAAGCGGTTAAGAGGGAAAATAACATATGGCAAAACTGAATGTAGTGATTTCCAAAGAATGCACAGCAGAATCTTTTCCATTTATAATACAGAAGAGACTGTCTTTATCCACGGATGCCCCTTTCTGGAAAGGAGGTGACATTTAGCGTCAGGTGCACAAGGGCCTGGGGAGGCAGCGGTGGCAGTGCCACCGCACCCCTTGCCTCTCGCCTCGTCTCTGCACCTGTTGCCTCCTTCCCGGGGCCGTCATCCTGCCAGGGCTCCTCTCTGACAGCATTTCCCGTCCCCTAACCTGCATCTAACCTCACCTTTTCTACAATCCCCTCTCTCCCCAGGGCTCTGTTCTCAGCTGGGAAACTGATAAACTGCTCTAAAGTGATATTGGATGGTAATAAGTTAATGTGTTACCTCTCTCTGCTGACATTTGCATGTTGACAGGGTCTTTCTGAAGAAAAATCGTTCTTAACAACAAAATGGCTAAAACTGGGAGCATTTGAGCGCCGGCATCCAGCAGGCCTCAGGAAGTATATTTATGACAAGAGAGGTTTCAATTCCCCACATGACACTGTTTGTCTGTTCCCATCCAGAGAATAGGAAGAGGCTTCTCAGGGGGCTGCTGGGCGAAGGCCCTGAGATGCAGGCCTGGCACAGGACAGTGACCCCCACCTCAGAGAAAAGGAAAAGACGCCCCTCAGAGACACAAAGTCTCCAAAATAGAAAGGGAGTAGAGTAGAGGAAACCCCTGCAAAAGAGAGGTGCCATCTCTGGGCCATGAAAGTGTCCGCCCCCGCATACAGGAGGTTGGCAAAGGCTTCATAGCAGAGACTGCTTCTGGGGTAACATCACATTAAACCGGCTGTTTCCATGGGGCTGACTGCCAGCCATGGGGTGGAGGTGGGGGTTGGTGAAGCAGTGGGTCAGGTGCAGAGGCACACTTTAGAATGGCAGAGTTGCCAGCTGCCTGGAGAACCCACGCAAGAGCTGGGCCCACCTCTGAGCTGCAACGGCCTCCTGATGGTCACAGGTGCTCTTCCTCAGAGCCAAGATAGAGCCTGGCCGCACTGCAGAGTCACCAGCACCAGCTGTCCTAACCTCCCTCAAGCAGGCCACACTGCCTTCTGCCTTGGGGCTGGGCTGGCTGGGAACGGGATCTTCAGGCATGGATGCTACATCTTAGCCCAGACTGTGCCAACTTCCTCTTGCCTCCATGTAGGACCTACCACCCCACTCTTCAGTGATATTCCCAGTTACAGAGGAGCTCTGCCTCTCTCTCCCAGGGAGAACTCAGGCTCTTGGAGCTCAGACACAACACAACACTGCCTAACCCCAGGTCTCCCTCCCCACATACTCCCCTTTCTAGGAGATTTGAAACAGACAGCTGACCACAGCCGAGTGGACCCTGTTGCCAAGCACTTGGCTGGGGTGCACGGAGCACAGGCCTGTTTGCATCTCAAAATAGATTCCATTTCCATAAAGTAATTCTGAGAGCTACCAGCCAGCCACATTGACAAATACTGCAGTGAGCTGGCCTAGTGCAGAGGTGGCAGGGCTGTGAGACTGCTGCTGCAGGACTAGCTTGTGCCCATGGCTCCTGGATCCCTGATCCTCATAGACAGGAGGTTAACACCATTCAATTCTGATGCCCCTTACAGAGTTCAGGTCATCTGGGTTCACTGTATCACCCACACCAGCCTTGAGAGACTCAGTACAAGTATTTCAACCCATGTGTTCATTAGATTCTCAGGGAACCTTGGCTCAGAGTCTGAGGCTGAGACTTGTGATGGGGAAGCCTCACTGAAAGCTGAACCCCACCAAGGGAGCTCTGATTCCACATCCTACATACACAAAAAATGCTCACACCAAGGCAGCAAGGGCCCAGCATTTCCCCTCTGCCATCTTGATCCCTGAGGTTCTCATCGGAAAGCTCTGCACTTTCTATGTATCCTCCACAGTGCCAAGCAAGGGAGGCATCAGAGCTGGTCCAGACAGCAACATTCTTTCATGATAAAACTTCTCAACAAAATAGATATAGAAGAAATGTACCTCAACATAATAAAGGCCCTATATGACAAGCACACAGTTAACATCATATGCACAGTGAAAAGCTGAAAGCTTTTCCTTTAAGATCAGGAACAAGATGAAGATGCCCACTCTTGCCACTTCTATTCAATGCAATACTGGAAGTCCTAGCCAAAGCAATTAGGCAAGAGAAAGAAACAAAAGGCATCCAAATCAGAAAGAAGAAATTAAACGGTCTCCATTTTCAGATGACACAATCTTATATATAGAAAACCTTAAACATTCCACCAAAAAACTGCTAGAACTAATAAATGAATTCAGTAAGGTTGCAGAGTACAGAATCAACACACCAAAAATCAGTAGCATTTCTATATACCAACAATGAACTATCTGAAAAAGAAATCAAGAAAACAATCCCATTTACAGTAGATATAATAAAATAAAATAAAATAGTTAGGAATAAATTTAACCCAGGAGGTGAAAGATCTATATACTGAAAACCATAAAGAATTAATAGAAGAAACTGAAGAAGACACATTGGCAAGTATGGAAAAATATCCCATGTGCATGGATTGGAAAAATTAATATTGTTAAAGTGTCCATACCACCCAAAGTGATCTATAGATTCAGTGCAATCCCTATCAATTCCAATGTAATTTTTCACAGAAATAGAAAAAAAACATCCTAAAATTCATATGGATCCACAAAAGACCTCAAATAGCCAAAGCAATCTTGAGCAGAAAGAATAAAGCTAAAGGCATCATACTACCTGATTTCAAAATTTGCTATGAAGCCATAGTAATCAAAACAGCATGGTACTAACACATAAATAAACACATAGATCAACGGAACAGAACAGAGATCCCAGAAATAAATCCACACATTTATGGTCAATTTATTTTTGACTAAGATGCCAAGAACACACAATGGGGAAAGGAAAATCTTTTCAATAAATGGTGCTGGGAAAACTGGCTATCCACATACAAAAGAATGAAATTAGAGCCTTATCTTACACCAAACATGAAAATCAACTCAAAATGATTAAAGACATAAGCGTGAGACCTGAAACTGTAAAAAGACTACAAGAAAACATTAGGGAAAATCTCCATGACATTGGTCTGGGCAATAATTGTTTAGGTGTGACCACAAAAGCACAGGAAACAAAAGAAAAAGTAGACAAATGGAATTATGTCAAACTAAGAAGCATCTGTACAGCAAAGGAAACTATTGACAGAGTGAATAGACAACAACAAAATGAGAGAAAATATTTGCAAACCATACATCTGATAAGGGGTTAAAATCTAAAATATATAAGAAACTCAAACAACTCAATAGTAAACAAATAACCCAATTAAGAAATGGACAAAGGACCCGACTACTATTTTTTAAAAGAAGACATTTAAATGGCCAACAGGTATATTAAAAAATGCTCAACATCACTAATCATCAGGGAAATGCAAATTAAAACCACAATTAGATATCACCTCACACCTGTTAGAATGACTATTATCAAAAAGACAAAAGATAACAGTGTCAGCCAAGTGTGGAGAAAAGAGAGCACTTGTACACTGTTGGTAAAACATGTGTATTAGTACAGCCATTATGGAAAACAGTATGGAGATTCCTCAAGAAAATTAAAAATAGGACTGCCATATGATCCAGCAATTCCACTACTGGGTATATGAGCGTACTTCAAAAAATTCATGGAAAGGTAGAATTAAAAGATAGTATGAATCTTTCCATGAACTTTTTGAAGTATCCTTGTATATCCAAAGGATATGAAATCTATATGTTGGAGAGATAACTGCACTCCCATGTTTATTGTAGCACTATTTATGATAGCCAAAATATAAAAACAACCATCAACAGATGAATGGATAAAGAAAATGTGGTAAATTTACACAATGGGATACTCTTGAGCCTGAAAAACAAAAAGGAAATTGTGTCTGCAATGACATAGATGAACTTGGAGGCTATCACGTTATGTGAAATATGCCAGACTCAGAAAGACAAATACTGCGTGATCTCATTTATATGTGGAATCTAAAAAAGTAGAACTCATAGAAGCAGAGAGTAGAGTCCTGGTTAACAGGGGGCTGGGGGAGGGAGGGGAGGAGCTCGGTAGATGTTGGTCAAAAAATACAATATTTCAGATACCCAGGAGGAATCAGTTCAAGAGCTCTATTGTATTACATGGTGACTATAGTTAATAACAATGTCTTATACAGTTGAAAATTGCTAAGGAAGTGGATTTTAAGTGTTCCTACAACCACCAAAAAAGATAAGTATGTGAGGTAATGCATATGTTAATTAGCTTAATTTAGCTATTCCACAATGTATACATATATCAAAACATCATGTTGTATACAATACAACTATATGTGTGTATGTGTATATATATACACGATTTGTATTTGTCAATTAAAAATAAAATCAATTAAAAAAAATTTTTTAAATAATTGGTTCAAGTGGTCCTGGAGGTAGAATTGATAGAAACAGGTGAAAGCACAGGTAAGTGGATTTCCGCTCCATCAAAAGAACTTTGAAACATGCAGTACTATCTAAAAATAATGGGCTATCTTGGGAGCTAATGAGATCACTGTCCCTAGAGGTGTTCAAATAGGGGCTCAAAAACCACCTAGGAGAAAGTGAGCAGCCGGCAATCAAGCACTAAAAGATGGCTGGTTGAGTTGACTTCTAATGGTTGTTTAAAGACACAGACTACGTAAAAGTCTTCTGATTGGATGGAGGAATATTGATTGGGCATTGTTACCCCACTTACAATCACCACATCGGGTATGGAGAGACAGAAAGGTAAATTAACATTTATTGAAAATCCATTATGTACTGGAGACATTATCTTTAATCTTCACAAGTATATCAGAAAGAAAGGGTTTATTATTCCTGCTATTCAGTGAGATTAAAAAAAAAAAAAACGATTTCAGAGATGCTAAGAACCTTGCCCAAAGTCACATTATGTAAGCAGGTAGCACCTTCAGGACAGGGTCTAGGTCCACGGGCAGGTTACAGGACACTGTATCCCCTCCTCCTGAAGAAGCTCATGCAACCCCCTCCCTGCACCACCCTCCTGGAGCCCCATCCTCCTTTTTGTCTCCGTGAAGAGTGATTTGTGCCGCCGCCTGACTGCCCAGCCAGAATCTACACCAAAGCAGACACATCAGACAGAAGGATGCGGGTGGTTGTGCAAGGCACCCACCCTCCAGGGCAGCTTCAGCAAGCAATTACGAAAGCGTATGAGTCCAGACAAGTGGGACCTGCAATGGGGTTGTTGAGAAGCATGTGTACTTTTCATTATTGCTGCTGCAGCGAGAGGCGTGATGTCAGGTGCCAGGGAAGCTGCCACTTGGCAGTTTACGGGCAAATTGCAGGATTGTTTACAGCAGCCCTTGCATCCCTAGGGGGATCTGGGACCTAGCCATGCGGCAGCTTCCCTAGCAGAAAATCACCAGATTGGACAGTGGTGTGCGGCCACAGCTGGTTCTGGGATGGGAGAACCAGCACAGTCAATGTGGAGGGTGTGGAGCAAGGGGCCAGCAGGTACTTCTGCAGGTGTGATACCTTACTGGCTTAGGTCATTGCTGGTAGAAACATGGCTTTGTGCAGGCAACAGCGCTCCTGCCTAGAAGAATCTAAACTCTGTGTTTAGTGTGAACTTGCTTTCTTTCTACCCACTTTAATCTCATGGGGAAACTGAGACAAGCCAGAGCTGAAGAAGACTCAAGAGTTAGCTCTGAGCCAGACTATTTGGGCCCACGTCAGGTGGAAACTGGTACTTATGAATCTCTTTGCTCCTTGTATCATTGAAAGGAAACTTGAGGTGGCAAAGAGAGAGGTCATCCATTCCCAGAAGGCCCAGAGAAGTAGCCAGACTTGGAAGATGAAGAGCAGGGTGGAGATCAGGGAAGTCTGTAGTCCCCACCCACCTCCCCCCAGCATGAGACCTGGCTTCTGTGGCCCTACCTCTTTTTGCTTTCATACTTTGGCTCTCTAAGACCTTCATTTTGAGGGGGAAACTACCCAGAGCACAGGCTTCCTCCCCCACCTCCCGGCTCCTCCTCAGCCCTTTCCCTGTAGGATCTGCAGGAGTTCCTGCCCTCTGGGTCATTTCAAGGCCTGCATGCCTCTCCCTCGGGGCCAGCCTTTCTATAATCACCCTTTGTGGAAGGTGAAGCAGCAAGAGACCCCAGAGAAGTGAGCACCAAGCCTGAACAAGGGATTCATCCTAGCAGATGCTCAGAAATCAAATGTCTTTGCAATGTGCTGCTTATGAGACTGTTAAAATCCAGCGACTCTCAAGTTGGTAGGAGCGTGGCTTACAAACACTCAGAGCTATGGCCTGGCAGGGAAAGGGTTAGGCGCAGGAGAGGCGCTGACAGCAAGTAGCATTTCATCTGCATAGCAGCTGTTCCCTCTTCTCCCTTCAAAGGTCCTGATATGGGCCAGGGACCTAAAGCACTGACCTAAAGCACTGACCGAGGCCAGGGACAATTTCCAAGTGAAATTCTATCCCGTGGACAGGAAATGTGTTCATTCATTTGCTCAACTTGTCAGCCTGTAACTGGGCTTCCTATATGCATTTCCACCCAGCAGGGATGAGGCAGGAAGGGTGACCAGGCAGGTTAGAAGTAGGGACACGCATTCGTAATCAGGATTTACCAGATCCTCTTAGAGGGAGTCAGCATTTGTGGGGCAATGAGATTATTTACAGAGCTATGAGCAGTAGCAATAGCTGGTGAAAAACACAGACTTGAAAAGCAAATGAAGGGGGCAGGGAAGGAGCTGACCCCCAGAGACCCTGTTGTTCTTGAAGCCTATGGAAAAATGAATTTCAGATCACAGCAGACCTCCGAATATATCCTTCAGGAACTATTAGCATCATATATTAGTTCTGAATCTTAAAGCTTGAATTGAGGAGATAATGGTTTATAGATTAGAAGGAATGGGATTTATTTTTTGTTTGCAGCTGAGGATTTTTTTTCTTCCTTTGTCCATGTAAAGATCAGGTGATGCTCCAGAAATCTCAAGCCCCTTGAAAAATTAGGAAAAAAGGAGACTCTGTGGTCCCTAACCCTGAAGATGGCCCTGGCCTATCAGACCAGTGGAAGTGAAAATCAGAGGGTCACTTCTAGCTGTGGAATCTGGGGAGGGTGGAGCCCCAAATCCCAGAGTGGTTCCATCAGACCCATAAAGGGGGCCTCAAAGACACACTCTGCCTCCTCCCTCCCCATGTGCAGGTGCCCCCCTGGCCCTGGGCTCACACCTTCCAAGGGCTCCAAACTGGGGAGGGGGGTGTGGAAAGAGAGTGCACTTTGCTGTTTACAGCTGAGCGCTGGTTTCTGAAAGCCTCAAACTGAACACATCAATAATTCATGCATTCATAGGCTGTAGAGTATTTCCCCTTTTGTCACATTTCTGGCCAATTGATTTCCCCTGGCCACAAACTTGCTGCTTTTAGAACATCATTAATAACAAATCAACTCTGGTAAAATCTGCCCTGGGATAGGGGAGCATTGGCTGGGAGAAGTTCCTGACCTTGTTTCCCCTGAGAAAAGGGGCTCTGAGCAGTCACAGCAGCAGAATACGTGCACCTGAGTTGGGAGCCTCCCCTCCGTTGGTAGCAGAAGGCATTGGGGAGCAGAAGGGTGAGAGGCCCACCCTATGCCACCTCAGTCTGTTGGCAGAACCCTCTGATAGGGTTGCAGGGGTGGAAAGAGAGAGAGAGAAAGGTGACTTGGGGGTCTCAGAATAAGAACATAGGGTTGGAACCCCTCTCTAGCAGGATCCTCTTTCCCCTTTGTCCCAAGATCCTGTCTCTGGGGGCTTCCATGTGTGATCCCCAAGTCCTCATTGTTTGAGGCCAGTCAGGGGCTCTGGAATTAACCAAATTGCTGGGCTCTCACAGCACAACTTGGAGCCATGACCAAGACTCCCTGTGCTTCATCAGGGAAACCAGGAGGCCACCAGGTCAGGCCGCCAGAGTGGGAAATGGATCAAGGGTGTCTTTGAGGCTGGTTGCCTCCTCCTGCCTATGGGAACCCAAGACTCAGGTCATCTCTCCCTTCCCTCCTCTTCAGCAAGTCCCTGGAAAATGCCTGGGGCATGGGGCATGACCCTTAGTGGGTACTCACAAAAAAAGACTCATTGAATGAGTAAAGGAAAGAGAAAATGATCTGACAAATTATTTACAGTGAGTCTTTGGATTTATGGTAGCCCAAAGGAATGAGTCTCTAGTGATGGGGTTTCAGGAAACTTGGGAGAATGGCTAAATAGGGTTTTTTCCTGGTGAGTCATTCCTGAAATCAGATGGCTAGGCCTACTTCACCTACGTAAGGCTGGTCCTGATGAAAACTCCTCCTCCATGGTTGTGCCAGGCAGAAGTCCCTCTGGGAGGGTATTGTTAGAGACCAGTAGAAAATCCTGCTCTGAGCAGTCCCCCTGCTAGAGGAGAGGAAGCAGGCTTCATCCCCCACTCCTGGGTGGGGTGTCTTCAAAGCATGTGACCTAGAAGCCCATGCCACTCACACCCACGAACCTCCCCTCTTCCCTCCCCCCCCTCCCCACCCAGCAAGTGAGCCACTCTCAAGAGAATCCCTGTTACAGAGGCTGTGATCCAAACAGAGGTGAACAGTCTAACTCTTCTGCTTTTATCACCCATGTAGTGATCTCAAATGTCAGCCAAGATCGGGTCCTTCCCGAGGGCTCTGCTTTGTGGACCCCACAGCAAAGGCCTCCCTGTTCCCTCTCAGCCCATGGTTTATATCTCTGGAAATCTCCTGGTTGGCTTGATATTGATTTGGCTTTGAAAAGGAGTTGGTAAGAAATACATACACCACAGGCCAGAAATAGAATCTGTCCTTTGCAGTTGTAGCCAGTACTCCCCTACAGCTGGGTCCACTTTGAACACAGCCTCCCTGCGTGGAGCCCAGGGCCCCAGAGCTGACTGCTGTAGCCAGCCTTCACCTTACAAGACTGTGGGGATCCAGCTCCAGAGGGCAGCTTGTCACAATGTTTTATGGGCAGGATAAATATTTGTGTTATATTAGAACGCAGAGCTTGGAGTTGGAGCTGGCTTTTGGGCCAGGCCTAGGGAGACTGGAGGAGCGTGCAGCGCCAGCTACAGTGCGCCGCTTGGGAAGTGCGGTGGCGCTCCCGCCGAGGGTTCGGATCCCACATACAGACCGGCCGCTCACTGGCTGAGCGAGGAGCGGGGGCAACACCGAGGGTTGCGATCCCGTAGCCAGTCCCGGTCCGGTACGGGGGCGACACTGGGGGTTGGGATCCGTTGCTGGTCACGAAAAAAGACAAAAAAAAAAAAAAAAAAGACAGAGGGGTGTATGAGAAAGCAGTTTGGGCTTGAGGATGAAGAGACAGTTTCTGGCCTGGATGGGCAGAGCCTGAAGCCATAGGTTCCTGCCGTCCAGCTTTGCCTCCTAAACAGGGTGAGCCACGTGCCTAAGGAGACAGCATCAGCTGGACCACCCCAACCCCTGTGAGATGTTAGGGCTGTAGAGGTCCTACCAGGCCACCTAGTCCAGATGAACTATGGAGACGTTGAGTATTTACCTTAGATCACACAGACGTAGCATCTGCTTCCATGGGTCCCTTGGTATTTTAAATCTCCCAAGAAAGTCCTCTTTTTCTAAACGTCAGAGAGTTTTCTAAATCTCAGCCTTTTTTTTCAACATCTCTAGAAGGCATCAGAGCCCTAGACCTGGACGGACGTACTGCCTTGGGCAGAAGAGTAAACCTGGTGAAGCTTTTCACCCACATCCTATATCTCCTATTCTACATTTCTCACCTATATTTCCATATTTACTATTCATTCTCTAAAAAGAAATTGACTTTTACTAAGCACCTAACATATGCCAAGTTGTTTCCAATTTACAGCGACTCTGTGAGGAAAGGATTAGTATTCTCATTACAACTGTAAACAATGTGTTGAATAAACAGGACGCATGAGATACATTCAAAAGAAATTTTTTTGGTTGTTTGTTTACCACTGTCCCTTTAAACTTGTTCAGTGGCTTGTTCTTTCCCATGATACTGGGTAAAATATCTGACTTTTCTGCTCACTCTTAGAGAATATAAGTCATTTCAAGTCACCAGTATGGTATTTCAAATCAGTAACTAAAAGTGCTCAGTTCAATATAATAATCAACACATTGATCTTTATACGAAGATATATTAACTACGATATTATAGGTTTATACGGAGCTAACAAAGAACCCTAGAAGCTCAGTGATAAATGCATACATTTTTACCTCTCTGATTCAGAGTCCACTATAGGTCAGGAGACTGTTTCAGGCAGCTGTCCTCCATGCAGTGACTCAGGAGGTTGATCTTGTGGTTCCATTACTGACACATGCCTTCACGCTCTGCATGACAAGGAAAGAGAGAGCTAGAGAGTCACACAGGGCCCTACTGCGCCTCTGTCTGGATATGGCACACAGCACTTTCAATCACATTTCCTTCCCCAGAACAAACCATATTGTCCCATCTAACTTCAGGGGGGCTGCGAAGTATGCCTCTGAAGGAAGAAAAATGCAGAGAAATTGGTGAACACATGACATTGTCCTGCCACTAAAAATAGTCCTTCTCCCCCCTGCCCCAGCTACAGTTAGCACAGACAGGTCCCTACCACAGAGTGAAGGGAGTGCTCTCAGCTTCCTCTTTCTTTATCAAACACCTCCCCTCTGTGCAACAGTTTCTGACCCCTCTGGAGATGGAGTCATGGGAGGGAGGAGAGGTAAAAAGAACGGGAAAGTATTCTCTTTGCAGAACTATAGTAAAATGGCTTCACGGGCTCTGGGCCTAAAGTTGTCTTATCTCATGGGCACTTCCATGGCTTGTCAGAGTCCCCCCTGGGGATATCTGACAGTGTTCCCCATGACTCAGGCTCCGCACTGCCTTCCTGTTAGACACCTCCTCCCCAGGCCCTGGTTTTCTGACAGCTCACTCCACACCCATAGATCCTCCCTGGTGGATTTCTACTGTTATCCCCCTTGGCAAGACTTACAATGCAGTCAGGCCTTTTCACTTCCCCTGGTGCCTATACAGTCTGGAAAAACACTCCTGATTCTTTTGCAGTAACAAACCCCAAAAGTCCAGTCTCAAAGCAGCAACAACTCTCCTTAGCTTCATGGCTAAAGCGGCTGGCCTGCCAGGCCCTCTTGCCTTTGAGGTTTCATGGGCAGGAGTCAGACTCCAGCCTCCTGGACCCTCCTAACTGTGGGAGGCAAGATCAAGCTCTCCAAGTGGTGCTTTCTCTTGACTTAAGGGAAAGGATCTTCACCTCTGCCTTTTTGGGGGAAGGGGAGCTTGAAGCATGGCTCATTCCAGAGGCATCCTTTTAAAAATCCTCTCTTAATTTCCAACAAATTGACCATCTATGATTCCTTCATTGTGTGTGAGGGATTCTGAGAGTTGTGATAA
This sequence comes from Galeopterus variegatus, assembly GCF_000696425.1. NCBI lineage: Eukaryota > Metazoa > Chordata > Mammalia > Dermoptera > Cynocephalidae > Galeopterus > Galeopterus variegatus. The sequence continues at coordinate 243,783 of NW_007727758.1, read as the reverse complement.
TGCATTTCCAGATAATACTTTTGTAAATTCTGAGTGTGATCTAGTGTACTTCATACCCAAACCAACTCAAGTTCCTTTAAGCAAAATGGAGGATTTATTGTAAGGACATTGGAATTTCTTATGGAACCCAACAGCGTGGCTCCAAATGGAATTTAGGGAATACGATAACCAGGGTCCCAAATTCCCCCAGGACTCTCCACATTAGTGCTGCTTTCCCAGCCTCTGCTTCATTCTCTCGTCTCTCTCTGCAAGCTCACTGACTTCTCTCATGTCTCTGGTCCAGTCATTGGAAACATTGCTGCTGGCAGCTCCTAAAATACACATCTTATTGTCCAGCCACAAAGAGAGAGGTTTTTTTTTACTCTCTCAGACCCAAGACCAAAAGTCTTGGGGAAAGGGGCACATGGGCTCAGCTTGGTTTTGGTGCCCTCACCTAGACCAATCAGCTCGGTTTGGGTATGGGGCAGGGACTCACTGTAACATGGCAGCAACCCCTACAGCCCAGATGGTGTCAGAAGTGGGAAACCTCAGAAGGAGGCAGCAGGTGCTAGTTGCCTTGGGCACTTTTCCAGCTGTTCAGTCATTTGGACTTGTGCTAATGTGGCTGGTGGTTCAAACTCTAACTTTAGTAGCGTTATAAGATGGAGAAGGTGTGCTGGTTTGTGCAAAAACCCATAGAAACCAGGCCAGCAAGAGAAGCTCTCTTTTCCTGTGTCTTCTACCAATAAAGACTTCTTTTCTACCAGTCATAAAGCATTTATCTCATAGTGCCTTGAATGGTGAGATATCTGCCTATATTACCTTTCAAACAAGAGTGCAAATCTCTAAGGTCTGGGGCTGCGTTTTGGTCGTTTATATACCCTAAATCATCCCAAGCACTGCCTTACATATAACATTAATTCGTGAATTTACTGAATGTATGAACAAATGAATGAATGATTCCAGAGGACATTTTTCCTCTCTGTGAACCTATTGAAAACTTACCTGAGAATAATTAAGGGAAAAAACAACCCTGGATCTTGAGTAGAATTTCTTGCTGCCCTTTCAGAAAATCTGGGTTTTACACACAATAAGGTAAAAGTTTAAAATAACATCCAGCATAATGTTTTGCACATAAAACATGCTCAACAATATGTTTGTTGATTGGTCAGTGACACTAAGGACCCCTCCATATCATTCCTGCTTCATCTCCACGTCCTGAGCCACCTAGCCTCCTACTACCCTATCTGTCCTGCTGACCTACACTCACTGTAGTCACTCAGGTACTGGGATTTTCCCAGAGGGGCATCACCAGGGCTATTTGCCCAAAGGACTTTCACTCCTCTGTTTTGTTTTGAAAGGAGTTAGAGTTCAGAGAGGACTTCCCCAAGGCAAGGGAAATGGGATGCTCAAGCAGGAGGGTAACTGCGACATCATCTTAGGCTTGTTTATCCTGACCATCTGCAGAGAGGAGGCAGACTGGGGTTGAGTGTCAGATACTTCCCTAGAAAGATGGAGCCAAGAGTAGTCTAGGGAGAAGGTCAGAGGATGAGTCCGATAAGGTAGAACCTTGCTCTGAATCAGGCATTAGAAGGAAGCCAAAACCTGGGAAAGGTTATCATTATTTAAAAATCCCATTAAGGCTCTACTGGAGAGAGAGAGAGGTGATGTGTGCTAATTTCAGGAAGTAACTGAGTAGTTGTAAGTACCCCAAATTAATTGGTGGTTTTAAGGAAGAAATAGAGTGTAGGTAACATTGCGTCATAAACCCATCATTGGGGAAAACAAAGACTATTAATTCTCATGATTCCTCATACCACAGGACAGAAAAGTAATAGTTCAAGTTGTGTATGATGAAATCTAATGCTGTGGCATAATTTTTTCTCATCGATCGGTTCCCAGCCTATCTACGGTGATTTATAGGAATAACAGGGAGGGAGTGCTCTCTGCAGGATGGCCAGGGCTGGGGAGGTTTATGTGCAATACTGGTTTCTAGAGCTAATAGATTTTCAATTATGGCCTATGGAATGGTGTTATGCTCCTGGAGGCAGCAAGCCTGAAACAGCCACTTCTAGCTCACCAAACCCAACCCACCACTCCAAACTAGGCAACTGAGCAGGATGGGAGAAGTTTCTTTTTTTCTTTTTTTTTTATTATTTTTATTTTGTCAATATACAATGTAGTTGAATATTATGTCCCATCGCCGAAACCTCCCTCCCTCCTCCCTCTCCCCCCTCCCACCCAAGTGTGTCCCCTCCATTTGCTTGTTGTAAGAACTTCAAAAAAAAAATAATTGTGGTTGTTATATCTTCCTCCCCACCCCCGGTTTTGTTTTGTTGTTGTTGTTTGTTTGTTTGTTTTTGTGTGTGTGTGTGTGTGTATGTATGTGTGTGAATTGATTCATTCACCTTTAGCTCCCTCCAATAAGTGAGAACATGTGGTATTTCTTTTTCTCTGCCTGACTCGTTTCACTTAATATTATTCTTTCAAGGTCCATCCATGTTGTTGCAAATGGCAGTATTTCATTCGTTTTTATAGCTGAGTAGTATTCCATTGTGTACATATACCATATTTTCCGTATCCACTCATCCAATGATGGACATTTGGGCTGATTCCAGCTCTTGGCTATTGTGAAGAGTGCTGCAATGAACATTGGGAAACAAGTATACCTTCGACTTGATGATTTCCATTCCTTTGGATATATTCCCAGCAGTGAAATAGCTGGGTCATATGGTAGATCAATCTGCAACTGTTTGAGGAACCTCCAAACCATTTTCCATAGGGGTTGCACCATTATGCATTCCCACCAACAATGTAAGAGAGTTCCTTTTTCTCCGCAACCACACCAGCATTTATCTTTCAGCGTCTTTTGGATTTTAGCCATCCTAACTGGGGTGAGATGGTATCTCAGTGTGGTTTTGATTTGCATTTCCCGGATGCTGAGTGATGTTGAGCATTTTTTCATATGACTGTTGGCCATTTGCATATCTTCTTTAGAGAAATGCTTACTTAGCTCTTTTGCCCATTTTTTAATTGGGTTGCTTGTTTTTTCCTTGTAAAGTTGTTTGAGTTCCTTATATATTCTGGATATTAGTCCTTTGTCAGATATGTATTTTGCAAATATTTTCTCCCACTCTGTTGGCTGTCTTTTAGCTCTGTTAATTGTTTCTTTTGCTGTGCAGAAACTTTTCAGTTTGATATAGTCCCATTTGTTTATTTTTCCTTTGGTTGCCCATGCTTTTGGGGTCATATTCATGAAGTCTGTGCCCAGCCCTATTTGCTGAAGGGTTTCTCCTATATTTTCTTTAATAAGTTTTATTGTTTCAGGGTGTATATTTAAATCCTTAATCCATTTTGAGTTGATTTTAGTAAATGGTGAGAGATGTGGGTCTAGTTTCAATCTCCTGCAAATGGATAACCAGTTATCCCAGCACCCTTTGCTGAAGAGGGAGTCCCGACCCCAGTGAATAGACTTAATGCCTTTGTCGAAGATCAAATGGCAGTAAGTGCGTGGGTTGATTTCAGGGTGCTCTATTCTATTCCATTGATCAGAGTCTCTGTTATTATACCAATACCATGCTGTTTTGGTTATTATAGCTTTGTAGTATAGTTTAAAGTCAGGTAGAGTAATACCTCCAGCTTTATTTTTTTTGCTCAGCGTTGCTTTGGCTATTCGTGGTCTTTTGTTATTCCAGATAAATGACTGTATAGTTCTTTCCATGTCAGAGAAAAATGTCATAGGAATTTTAATGGGGATTGCATTAAATTTGTAGATAACTTTGGGTAGTATAGTCATTTTCACTATATTGATTCTTCCAATCCAGGAGCATGGGATGTCTTTCCATCTTCTTGTATCCTCTCTAATTTCTCTCAGGAGTGGTTTATACTTCTCATTATAGAGATTTTTCACATCCTTAGTTAGTTCAATTCCTAAGTATTTTATTTTTTTGGTGGCTATTGTGAATGGGCAGGCTTTCTTGATTTCTCTTTCTGCTTGTTCACTATTGGTGAAAAGAAATGCTACTGATTTTTGTGTGTTGATTTTGTATCCTGCTACTGTGCTGAACTCTTTTATCACCTCTAAGAGTTTTTTAATAGATGATTTGGGCTGTTCAATATATAGGATCATGTCATCTGCAAACAGGGACAGTTTGACTTCCTCCTTTCCAATCTGAATGCCCTTTATTTCCTTCTCTTCTCTGATTGCTCTGGCTAATACTTCCAAAACTATGTTGAATAGGAGTGGTGAGAGTGGGCATCCTTGTCTGGTTCCTGTTCTTAAAGGAAAAGCTTTCAGTTTTTCCCCATTCAGGATGATATTGGCCGTGGGTTTATTGTATATGGCTTTAATTATGTTGAGATATTTTCCGTCTATACCTAATTTATAAAGGGTCTTTGTCAAGAATGAGTGTTAGATTTTATCGAATGCTTTTTCGGCGTCAATAGAGATGATCATATGGTCCTTGTGTTTGATTTTATTAATATGGTGGATCACATTTATTGATTTGCGTATGTTGAACCAACCTTGCTTCCCTGGGATGAATCCCACTTGATCGTGATGAATGATCTTGCATATGTGTTGTTGTATTCTGTTTGCTAATATTTTATTGAGGATTTTTGCATCTATATTCATCAAGGATATCGGCCTGTAGTTTTCTTTCTTGGTTATATCTTTACCTGGTTTTGGTATCAGGATGATGTTTGCTTCATAGAATGAGTCTGGAAGCTTTGCTTCTGTTTCAATCTTTTGGAATAGTTTGGAGGTATTACTCTACCTGACTTTAAACTATA
>NW_007727758.1:234281-238285 GCF_000696425.1 Galeopterus variegatus | reverse complement strand
TTCACTGTTAGTCTATGTGAGTCTTTATGGGTGAGGTGGGTCTCTTGTAGGCAGCATATAGTTGGGTCCACCTTTCTAATCCAGTCAGCCAATCTGTGTCTTTTGATTGGGGAATTTAAACCTTTTACATTAAGAGTTGTTATTGAAAGGTGTTGATTTATTCCTAGCATTTTATTGGTTGTTTGTTTGTCTTAGGTGTCATTTGTTCCTTGCTTTCTGTTTTGCTGTTTGTTTTCTGTGTTTGTTGGTTCCTTAGGTTGCAGCTAGTGTTTTTGTTTGTTTGTTTTCTTTTCATGATTGTCATTTTTATTATACTGGTGGGTTTTGATTTTGCTTGGATTATTATGGCTGTGGTAATTATCTTTCAGGGTCCAATCCCAGTACTCCCTTGAGAATTGCTTGTAAGGGTGGTCGTGTGGTGATGAACTCCCGCAGTTTTTGTTTGTCTGAGAAATATACTATTTGCCCTTCATTTCGGAAGGACAGCCTTGCAGGGTAGAGTATTCTTGGCTGGCAATCTTTGTCTTTTAGTATTTTGAATATATCATCCCATTCCTTTCTAGCTTTTAGGGTTTGTGCTGAGAAGTCTGATGTTAACCTGATTGGAGCTCCCTTATAGGTGATTTGACGCTTCTCTCTTGCAGCTTTCAAGATTCTCTCTTTGTCCTTGAGTTTTGCCATTTTGACTATAATATGTCTTGGTGAAGCCCTTTTTGGGTTGAATACATTTGGGGATTGTTGAGCTTCCTGGATCTGAAGATCTGTGGTTTTTCCTATGTCTGAGAAGTTTTCTGCCACTATTTTGTTGAATATGAGGATGGGAGAAGTTTCTACCCTGGTCGGTATCCTGGACATGTCAGTCTGGAGCATATCCAAGTCTCATCCTTCATCAATAGAAACCTAATGGCCCTGAAATACTCATTCCCACATCCTTGCAGCTGAAAAACTGGAAAAAGTGTGGCTCATAGAACCAGAATTACACCTGTTCCACCCAATGCAATGTGGTAGCCTGGCAGAGTTGATCTAAGAAGCATAGTCTAGAATCGGAGGCAGGGGGTCTCAACAGAAGCCAAGAGTCTAACCAGGAAGCATATAGTCAAAGAGAGCTCAGGGTCAGAAACCAGGAGAACAAGAAGATGTCTAAGACTGGTGAAAAGCTATGTCCTAAGCACCTGAAACGTTGCTTGAGATAAATGGATACTCAAATATTTATTGAATGATTGAAATAAGCATGTCTGTGGAGTCTGTTGATGTGATAGAAAGACCTTTACTGCTCACTGAATATTCATATGTCCCTTCAACTTCCCAACCCTCTTGCAGTAAAGTGGGGCCACTGACAAATATAGGACAGTGGACTGTGAGTAGTGACGCAGGACATGTAAGGATTAGTGCACAACTCTCCAGCCATTTCTCCCCCTGCAGTGGTGACTGTGTTTCAGGCTCATGTTTCAGATGATGCAGTGGTGACTGTGTTTCAGGCTCATGTTTCAGATGATGCAGTACAAGATGTGGGGATTTTTATCAACTTGGCTTTTTCAGTGACTACATGGGGCACCCTCCTCTTCTCCCAACTGGTCTTGCATAGGTGAAATGAATGAGGAATAAATCTGTGTTATGTGTAGCCATTGTGATTTCTATAGCCAATCCTGAATAAATAGAACAGTCTATATTTACTAATTGTCTTAGCTTGGGCTGCTATAACAAAATACCACAAACTGGGTGGCTTAAGCAACAGACATTTATTTCTCACCATTCTGGAGGCTGACAAGTTGAAGATCAAGGTGCCAGCAGATTTGGTGTGAGGTGAAGACTCTCTTCCTGGATAAGAAAGTGGTTGCCTTCTCACTGTGTGCTCACATGGCCTTTTCTTGGGGCGTGGGCATGAAGAGAGAGGGAGCTCTGGTACCTCTTCCTTTTCTTATAAGGACACTAATACCATCCTGAGGGCCCCACACTTATGACTTTACCTAAATCTAGTTACCTCCCAAAAGTCCCATCTTTTAACACCATCACATTAGGGCTTAAGGCTTGAACATGTGAATTCGGGACAACACAAATATTCAGTCCATAACACCAGTTCAATCCAGTGGCTTCCTTCCAACCCTCCTTTTGTACCCTCCTGCAAAAAGGCCCCTTTCTTTGGAAGTTATATCATCTGGTTCACCATCCTTTAACTCTTTTAGTCATTTTTATCACCATTACCCTTCACCTTTCTTTTCATTCCCTTCATTCATTACAGATTTTACTGGCTGGCTCCAAAATTTCTTTTGCTTCCCACCTTCTACCATTATTTTTCACATCTACAAATACTATCCACTCAAAATCCTAGCCTCAAAATTCCTTGACATCATCAGCTCCAACAACATTCATTTGCATTAGTGTCACAGTCCCATAGCCACACTCCGGGCCATATCATCACACAACTCTTCCATCTTTGGAAATGAAAATTCTAACAGACCAGTTTTCTTTCCCCTCACTCCTTCCACCATGCTGTTCAGTTAGACCTTATCTAGAGCTCCAGTCCTTCCAGTCCAACCTATCTGCCTCTCCTGCTGGACCCCCATATTCCTGTGTTCTCAGTACTTATCACAGTGCATGGCCCAGGAAGTTATTCATGAGAAAATATTAGATATTCATGAAAAAAATGAATGAGCAAAGTGGCTGCCCTGTACACCTGGTGGATTCTTCCCCATGGCCTCTGAAGAACATGTGGACAGAAACCAGAAGATCAGAATTCTAATTCTGGCTTGATCACCCATTACCTTGGACAAGTCCCCTGATTTCTCCCTGAATTTCAGCTTCCTTGTGTATTTTTTGCTGAATTATTAACAGGTATGAAATGGAACCATGAATGTGAAAATGATTTGAAATTGTAAAGAACTCTATAGAAACATGAGAATCACTATAATAACGCTTATTGGGTTTTCTGTTGGTTAGTATGTACTAACTTGTCAGATTCACATCTTCCTTATGGAGGAGAAGATAGGCGAATGTTGGAAGTGCCAAAAAGCCCCAAAAGCCAAAGACTAATCACCAGGTCCTCAGATCAGCACAGTCTGCATCTTTCATTTATCAAACATTCACCAATTTACTAATGTTTTCAGCTACTCAGTAAGACACAGGCTTTGCCCTTATGGAGTTCCAGTCTTTTAGTGCGAACAGATGAGGAAGCAATTAATTGTCATCAGTGTGATAAGAGCAAAATAGAGGAATGTGCCGGATGCTGGGGATGAAGGAAGCCCTAAATGTTTCTGGGGGGAGAGGGACACAGGAGAGATTTACATGGAGGAGTTTGTGTTATCAGCTACACAGAATCAGCTCTGCTGGGGATACAGCAATCAGGACAGGATCTGGAGGAAACACGCATGGAAAAGAGTGAACACAACTGCAATTGAGCTCTTTTCCTTAACTCCCTCCCCAGTTCCTTGCATTGGCACTACCTGGATGCAGCCCCAAAGGTTCCAGGTCTCCAACAATCCTATGAGGGACAGGGCTACCAATTGCCTCCGTGTGAGTTATAGCCAGGCCTCCTGAGAACAAATGTGCATTCTTCTCATGGTGTCAGGCTACTTATCACACCTGGAAAAGACATAGCGTCAGAGCCTGAGGAGGGAGATGAAGGCCTCTGAAGCATCTGTGATTGGCTTTAGGGCTTTGGGGCAGAGTTACTATCCAGGTGACCATTCTGCCTCCGACTACAATCCCTCCCTGCCGGTGACTCCCTGCAGTCCAAGCCAAATAGATCTATACCTCATTATGCCAGATGCCCCAGCTCCATGCAACAGAGATTAAATGTTGTCTGCATGGGAGCCCAGCAGAAGTGCTGCATTCCTAGCTGGCCAGGCAGGACTTGGGGTTACAGAGAAAGTGGGAATTACTTCCCAGTGATGAGAGCCTGACAAAGCAAGTGTAAGAGTACCCCAAGAATCATCTGCATGGAGGAAAGGCAGGCTGTCTTCCTAATCTTTTTTTTTTTTTTTTTTTTTTTTTTTTTTTTTTTTTTT